>NW_006206561.1:412649-418124 GCF_000334495.1 Tupaia belangeri chinensis
CCCCCCCCGAGGAGATGGCCACATCACAATCCCTTCTCCTCCACTCTCCTCTCGGGATCTTGGGCACACACGCACATGCGCCCGGCATGAGTTTGAGCTACCGGGTCCGGGACTCGAACCGCGGTTGACTATGTGGGAGTCAGGCGACATAGCCATTATGCTAACTGCTGGTCCCATAAGCGAACATTTATTGAACATCCATTTTAAGTCAGGCACTGAGACAGGCTCTATGAGTACAGAAATTTATCAAACAATTCTGGCTGCAATGAGTTCACAGTATAGTGGGGAATCAATTAAGAATCTGCGATTATAAAAAACATTAAGTACTCTGATAAAATTATTCAGTAAGAACTAAGAGAACATAGGAGGAATTTCTTTTTATTTTATTTTATTTTGGAGAGGTTTTTGTGATAGGGCACATGAACTCGCCAGACAGGCAGAGAGAGACAGAGAGACAGAAAGCAAGAAGTCACCCCCTAGGGGGATGGCCATGCCACAATCCCTTCTCCTTCATTCTCTTCTTGGGATCTTGGGCATGCACACACACGCACCTGGCGTGTGTTTAAGCCTCCAGGTCCGGGACTTGAACCACGGTCGACTACATGGAAGTCCAGCGACATAGCCATTATGCCAACTGCTGGTCCCAAGAGAGCAAAGGAGGGATTTCTGCCTTTTATGTAGGTGTGAGTTGTCAGTCATGTGTAAAGTAAAACAAAAATAGTCTTAGAAGAAAGTGTTGCTAGAGTTGAATCTTTAAAAATAAGAAGAATTGGCCAGGTATATGAGGTGGGGGTAGATATTAGAATTGCCAGGAAAAAAAAAAAAAAAAAAAAAAAACATGTACTAAGGTATTGAAGGAGGCAAGTGTGGCTTCTTTTAAGGAACAATAGATAGACCAGTTTAGTTAAAACTGAATACGGAAGGGAAGAATTGACAATGATGCTAGAAAGGTAAACAAGGGTTAGATCTGAAGGGTCTTTGTAGGCCATGATGGAATCTGGATATTACCTTGGAAACAACAGGGAACTACTGAGTGATAATAAGCAGATGATGACATAAACTGGTTTGCATTTTAGAAAAAATCAGTCTGGTGTCTGTGAGATAAGTACCAAATAGAGGTAAGTAGGGGGAGTGAAAGAAGTACAGGGAGACACACAGAAAGGTGCACCTAGTTCAGTCAATAACTGACAAGTTAAATAAGCTTGCACAACTGCCCCATACATTGGTGAAATAGTTATTTAAGCTCTTCTGTTTCTCCAGAATTTTGCATTTACATGATTTCAGTACATTTACCAGAATGTGATGGTTGAAGGGCATAGAGATTTCAGAAACATCCATAGATGACAGCTGCATAATATACTGGGTTGTCAGAAAAGTCATGACACATTTTTGCATAGAAAAACATAGAAAAAATACATTATGACTTTTCTGGCAACCCAATAGTTAGAGGACTACCAAAATGCAGGGACAGTTTTCCTACAACTTTGAGGATGATGCCAAATAAGACATCGGCTTCTGCCATGGCCCTTGTGGCTTTGTCAGAGGCAGGATGCTAGCTTCATACATCACCAGCAATGTTATTAGGGAAAATCAGGAATTTAATGTTTCTGTTTGTGCCTTCTCTACAATATATGATGAGTGTTTGAGATTTGGCTCTCCCTATTGAAAGAAAAGAAAAGCCCACAAAAATCCAAACAACCTTTTTTTTTTTTTTTCCAAACTACTTTAGTGTTATACCAACATCAGGGCCACCCTTAGCTCAAGCAAGTTTAATTATTCAGCTTGAGGAAAAGCAGAAAGCACTGCATTTTTGGATTTTAGATTTTCAATTTCTCTTTGAGTTAGACTCTACAGCTTCATTATTGCTTGCTTGATGTTTGCTTTGGAAGTGAAAACGAAAGTCATCATTACCTGTTTTTGAAGTGTAGCCAGGCATTTTCTACAGTTAGGAAATGAAACGACCAGGTACCTTGACACTGCAAATGGAGTAGAGTCACTTGAAAGGAAACAAAAGTTCCCCTGATATTTGTACATCTGTTTTTTTCATTGCCTAATGCAAGCCTACCAAAACTGTATTTAGCAGAGAGAGTCAGGAAATTGATTTTATTGAAATTGACAAGTAAAACATATATAAATCAGTAATTGCAAAGTCATAAAGTTTTTTTTTTTATACTTCAGGCATCTTTATGCATGAGTTGACATTAACTGTCTCTAATGATGCTGCTGGATTGATCCTCCTATTAATATTTTGTAAGTTCAGCTGTTATTATCGGCACCCCCCTGTGACTGTCAACACTTTACTTGCAAAGAAGTAAGAATGTATTAAGCTTATGTATACAAGCCAATATTATTTAACAAGGAAGTACAAAGTTGCTGAAGACAAAGTTTGTCTACAGAGTAAAGAAGAGCAACTATTCAATCTTTGGTTGAACACTGTTAAGGGGGATCATTTATCTTAAATTTCTTTTTCTATTAAGCTCAGAGTTTGATCCTTCATTGTGATTTATTGTATACCTTTTGGTGTATGGGTTGTCTTTCATTTTGATGTTATATTCACTGAAGCTTTCAAGGAAGTGCGTAAAGGACATAAGTGTCCCCACATTTTATGTAGTGCCAGGTACCATACTAACTACTTTCATATAGGATATTTCACTGAATCTTCACTACATAACCATATGATTGAAGTATATTTTACATATAAGGAATCTAAGATCTAGGCTCATTTAATTATATACCCAAGGCCTCACACTCTTAAGTAATAGAGCCAGGATGTAAGCTTAGAGACAGTCTGTGTACAGAGATCTCACACTTAACCACTATGCTATACTGGTCTCACACAGTGTTTTTCAACCAGAAACAAAACCATTAATACCAAGAAGATTGCTTTTATTCCCAATAGATATTCTGATTTCAGAGCCAAAATTTCATGTACATTAAAACTCTTAATTCATTTCTACCCTGGGATCCAACTTCCAGTTCTGCCAACTACTGAAGAGAAAATATGTCTACAGGGACCAGATGGCATAATGGCTATGTTGCTGTATTTCCATGTAGTCAAACGCAGTTCGAGTCCCAGACTCAGTGGCTTAAACTCACACTGGGTGCATGTGCATGTGTGCACAAGATCCCAAGAGGAGAATGAAGGAGAAGGAATTGCAGCGTGGTCATTCCCCCTGGGGGGTGAGTTCTTTCTTTCTGTCTCTCTGTCTCTCTCTGTCTTTTTTGCAAGCACATGCACCCTATAGTAAAAACCTCTCTAAAAAAGGAAAAGGAAAAGAAAAAAAAAAAAGAAAAAGAAAATATGTCTACAGAAAATATATTTACGGAAAGACTTGGTCATGAATGTTAATTTGGCTATTATGCTTTATCCACAGTAGCCCCAAATTGGAAACAATCCAAATTTCTATCAACATTCTTTTTTGTATTTCAATTTATTTTATACATTTTATCACGTTACTTAGCTTGCAAAGTGAATATTCCAACATGTGTACATTTCGCACTGGTCCAGTTGACAATACTATAAGGTTATCCCTCAACAGACAATAACCTATTTCTTTGTCTCCTAAATGCTTTGCCTCTGTATTTTTCTCTTTAATGTCCTTCCTTAGACTCTATCCTTTCACCTTCCCTCTTCTCACACTGTATTTGGTATTCACAACCATTTACTATGTTTCTATATCCTTTAGTCATTCAGTTTGGGCCATAGAGTGCAGACAATCAGTATATATATCAATAATGGATTGTGGCATATTCATACATTGGAATTCCACTCAATAGTTTAAAAAGTTGAATTAATGATAACACACAATTTAGATGAACTCCTCAGAGTGAAAGAAACCTGGCACAGATGAGTATATATTATATGAATACATTTATATAAAGTTCAATAAAAGGCAAAACTAAACTAGTGAAAAAATATCGGAATAGGCTATTAGATACTTAGTAGCCAGGTAGCATAGTGGTTTAGGCAGCTGGACTCCATGTGACCAAAGGTGTGAGTTCCAGACCAGGTGGCTTGAAAAACACACCAGGCACATGTGAGTGCATACCTAAAATCTTGAGAGGAGAAGAGAGGAGGAGGGATTGCAGCATGGTCATCCTTCCTGGTAGATGCTTTCTCATTTTCCCTTTTTCTTTCATTCTCTCGCTGGTGAGTGCACATGCTCTATAACAAACTAAAAAGAAAATCAGAACACTGATTACCTCTGGAGAATGATGGACTAGAAAGGGTACAATGGAATATTCTGTAGTGATGAAAATACTATTTAGCTTGATTATGATGTGGGACATACAGGCTTATGCATATTTAAAAACTCACTGAACTATACATTTAAGATCTATTTCCTTCTTCATAAATTGTACCTTACTTGTAAAATTAGCACACACACACAAACGCACACACACAATAGATTCACCCCTAAAATAACCTTCCCATAGTCCAAATGTATAAAGTCTATTCCTTTATCTGACCAAAAATACACAATTAATGGTATTTCCTCTGAGGTAGCTAGGATGGGGCTTTGGATACACATGGCAAAATTGCTGGAATGTGCCCAGCCAGGAGGTGCTAAGTGTTATTACCAAAAAGATATGAGAAAGAAGAATCAGGACCCAGGCTTACTTCCAAGAAAATGACTGTGAACGCCTTAAGTGAAGTCCCGGGGTTTTTCATCTCTGCAATGCCAGTGCCCAATACATTAGGGAACTGACAAGAAGAAAGTGAATAGCAGGACTCAGCTGGCAGCAATGCCAGATGCACAGGAATTTCTCCTGGGCACTATATTCAAGAAGGGCATAGCAAAAGCCTAGATATTTCAGAATCCTAAGCAGAAAAGGGCCATGGAGGCAGGCAGGGAGGTCTCCAAAATGCTGTTGGAAATTGTCCTAAAACATTCAAAGCTTCAGTCTTGAATAAAATGTCAGCACACATGCTTGTTTCCTTTGTCTAAAACATCCTGCTCAGGGGACCAACAGTTGGTATAATGGCTATGTAGCTGGACTCCCATGTAGTCCACCACGGTTTGAGTCCCAGACCTGGTGGCTTAAACTCACGCCAGGTGCATGTGTGTGCATGCCCAAGATCCCGAGAGGAGAATGGAGGAGAAGGGATTAAAGTGTGGCCATCCCCCCTGGGGGGGGGGTGATTTCTCACTTTCTGTCTGTCTCTTTCTGTCTTTCTGGCAAATGCACGTGCTCTATAGCAAAACAAACAAACAAACAAAAAACTATTCAGCGGGACCAGCAGTTAGCGTAATGGCTATGTCGCTGGACTCCCACGTAGTCGACCATGGTTCGAGTCCCGGACCCGGTGGGTTAAACTCACGC
This sequence comes from Tupaia belangeri chinensis, assembly GCF_000334495.1. NCBI lineage: Eukaryota > Metazoa > Chordata > Mammalia > Scandentia > Tupaiidae > Tupaia > Tupaia belangeri. The sequence continues at coordinate 417,975 of NW_006206561.1, forward strand.
CGGGCGCATGTGCGTGCATGCCCAAGATCTCGAGAGGAGAATGGAGGAGAAGGGATTGCAGCGTGGCCATCCCCCCGATGGGTGATTTCTCGCTTTCTGTCTCTCTGTCTCTCTCTGTCTGGTGAGTGCATGTGCCCTATAGCAAAAAAA
>NW_006206561.1:418166-418378 GCF_000334495.1 Tupaia belangeri chinensis
ACAACAAAAAAACCCCCCAAAAAAAAAAAAAAGAAAAAAAAAACTATTCAGCTATTCTTGCAGCTTTTTTCCTCATTCTGTTTAGGTCTCTGCTCAAATAACAACTCAGTAAGGCATTCCTTGATCCCCTTATGCCGGGGTCCAGCCTCGGCGTGGGTGGGTTATCTCGACGAAGGCGGCGAAGGTGAACAGAAGACCGAGGCCTCGATTCC
>NW_006206561.1:419060-424418 GCF_000334495.1 Tupaia belangeri chinensis
GGGGGTTCACAACAGTGGCCTTGCCAACGTGTTGATCCAACCGGAAGCGGAGCTCAAAGGTCGGGGGGCTCAGACAGATCCTGGGGCCTCACCGGGTCGGACTCCTCCACCCTTACATAAAATAATCACTATTTACCCCCTACCCTCACCCTCTGACCTGTTATCTTGCTTTATTTTTCTTCATAGCTCTATAAAAGGAGTCTTCAAAAACATGATTATGAAAAAGTATGCACACATTTAAATTTTTTGGACCAGCAGATGGAATAATGGTTACGTCACTGGACTCTCACATAATTGACTGCGGTTTGCATCCCAGACCTGGCAGTTTCAAACTCACACTGGGTGCATGTGTGTATGTGCCCAAAGTCCTGAGAGGAAAATGGAGGAGAAGGAATTGCGGCATGGCTATCTCGCCCTGGGGGGCTGATTTCTCACTTTCTGTCTCTCTGGAGAGCACATGTGCCCTATAGCTAGGATCTCTCTTAAAAAAAAAGACATTTAATTTTTTTTACACCAACATAAATGCATATTTGAGCCATCTCTGTAGCAGAGCAGTGATATGCTGCTCAAGAGAAGCCGGATCCCAGTTCACAAACCTGGCTTAGTTTGCCTGAAACATGCTGGGCACATTCTATGAGTGCCCAGGATGTGAGGGACTGGAGGACTGGAGGAAAGGGTTGGATCATGGTATGCCCAGGCTCTGTAGTGAGTACTCTTTTCTCTTTCTCATTAGCTTAATCTCCCATGTGTACATGTACTCTATCATGGTGCATGAGATCTATTACTCAAAACGTAAAAAGAAAAAATAAACTTGCACTTTAGTTTTGTTTTTCCACAAACTTTTTAAATTCCCCTGTGGTTTTGGTTTAGCTAGCTACTCTGTCTACATCTAGTAGAATATGAGATCCTTAAGGGCTGATGCTTTGACTGTTCTGCTCACTGCTATGTATTCACTGCGTAGAGAAGTGGCATATAGTAAATAATTAATACATATTTGTTAAAAGTAATTTTTTCTAAATAAGTTTTTTCCTTGGGGTCAGCAGATGGCATGGTGGTTAAGAGCGCTGGACTCCCACATGGCTGAGAATGGTTCGAGTCCTGGGCCTGGCGGCTTGCTCTTTCACTTTCCCTCTCTCTTTCCCTCTTGCTCACTCTATCCCTCTCTGGTCAAATTAAAATAAATAAATAGAGTTAAATAAAATAAGTCCCTCCCCAAAGAAAAAAGGTTTTCCTGAGGGCTTGTGTACTCACTGGAGAAAGACAGAGAAAAAGAGAGAGGGAAAAAGTGAGAGTGCACAACTCCCTCCCCCCACTTCTCTAAAAAAATATGGTGATGGTCATGCTGCACTCTTTCTCCTCCATCTATCCTTTCTTTCATGATTTTTGTCATGCTCGCACATGTGTCTAGTGTGTTTCCCAAACTGCTGGCTCTAGGACTGAAATCGTGCAGTCTGCCATGTGGTATCCATCTGCTTTAATCACCATGCCACTGACTGGGCCTAAAGTCACATATTAACAGGACCTGCTAATTAAAATAAAAAAGTGCAGGGGCCCAATTGCAGTGGCATGTGCTGCTGAACACTATGCTTGGCAAAACGAGACAACCCGGGAGACCTGGATTTGATTCCTGGTTCAACCTAAAGTCTGGGCATGGTGGCATGTGCCTGTAATCCCAGTGACTCAGGAGGCTGAGGCAAGAGAATCGCAAGATACTGAAGGCTTGCCTGGGCAATATAGCCAGACTCTGCCTATAAAAATGCTAGACCTTGTGACACGTTCCAGTAGTCCCAGCTATAAGGTTGAGGCAAGTGGATTATGACATAGTGAGACTCTGTCTTAACAAAAATAAGAGAATAGGGTCAATCTCAATGGTGTAGGCAGCAGAATACTAAACTGCAGTGTTGGAAGCCACATGGCCAATGGAATGTTCAGACCCCTGCAAACATACGGGCATGTGCCCAATACCCTAACAAGTCGGAAGACTGGGGGAAGTGGATCATATGATTGTACCTTGTCAAGGGTGCCTATCTCGCTCTCATGCACACTCTCTCTCTTATGAATAAAATAAAGGTTATTTTAAAGACACTGCATGTTTATCCTAATGAGAGTAGGACCTGTCTTTGACATGGTGTAAGAATACAACTCTCTGCTTGGAGTATATTATACTCATAAACATTGGCCTATTTCATAAGGTGTGTTCACTGTAACTAATAAAGCTGGTAATGATTGAGAAAGGGTAAACAGAGACCTGGCTATCAGATGAATTGAGATGCGTTCTAGTTGTATTTTTTTTTCCTGCCACCTGGGCCATAGAGTTCAAACAGTCTCGAGAGTGAAGGCACAGACTCACATTTATCTTTATGATAGCAGCAGAAAGTACTCCTTTTCTATGTGTTGACATCTGTCAGAGCTAGTCTCCTTTCATTCTGAAAGAGATCAATCCTTCATGTGATAGAAGATTATCCTCTTTGCCACCCATAAGCTGGCTTTGATCCCCCTTATCTCTCTTCCTAAAAGGGTGTCACCATTTCACCGTTTCTCTAGCAACCTGCAGGGTTCTAAACAAGACACTATTTTAATATAAGTAGAGTCATATCTACCCAATTACTCACATTGTGGCTATTTTAGTGGCTTGAATTTCCTTAGATTTTTCTGAGATTAAATGCCACATATCAGAATATAAGAATCTTAATTCAGGATAATAAAAGAAGAGAAAGTTATGCTATTAGCACAGTATATAATGTTATGCTCGAGTTTTTCCTCCTCTCAGAGTCATTTGACAAATATGATGCTTCAATATCCCTTCAAAACTGGAACTTATATTCCCTCAATAAGCAAGTACATACTGAGGTTCAGGCTTACCAGGCTGATTGTCAATGTGAGTCACTTAGTTTTAATTCATTCCACCAAACACTGAATAAACTCTTACTGCATGCCAGACACTGTTCTATATTATCAGGTATAAAAGAGCACAAACCCGTGCCTTTAGGGAGAATATAGTCCATAAGTATGGAACAAGTTATTAAAGGTATGAGAAATAATATAGATGAGAATATGCGGCGTACCATGAGTACAAACAGCATGGGGAAAATAGTCTGTAGGATCGGAAAATGCTTTCTTGAGGAGGCCATATTTAAGCTGAAAGTCATAGATTAATTAGAAATTGACCATGGACAGATTAAAAATGATTACTCTATTTTTGCATTAAGGGATCACATAGTCTTTGGTTCTAGCATACATGCTAGCATATAGTCATGCCAAATATCTATTGGTTTGTTTTTTTACGTAGGTAACAAAGACCCAACATATGCTTCAAATTAATTTATCCAGTCATTTACCACATATTTATTGAGCGCCTATTATATGCCAGACACTGTTCTAGACCCTAGAAATGTAGTAGCTAAGAAGGCAAACAAAATCTTTGAGATCAAACAGTTCATATCTAGTAGAAAGAAACCAGCAAGAAAAGAATATAGATATAGGGGCCATGACAATATCAGGTACTGATAAATATTGAAAGTTAAGTGGAGAAAGACTGGAGGATTTCCTTTTGGTTATATAGGACATGACATTTAAGCTGAGACATGAATTATAAGATGGAGCCAGACAAGTGAATATTGGGGAAAGAACATTTCAGGAAGATGTAGCGTCAAGGGTAAAAAGCCTGTAACAGCAAAAACTAAGCAAGCTGGAGAACAGATAGGCCACTATGTCTGGATCACAGTGGACAAAATGAGAGAGTGGATGGAGATGCATTAGATAGGAGTTCACATGAACATAGGCAAGGATTTTGGATTTTATGCTAAGTGTGAGGGGAACTTTACTTTTTATTACAGTTGCCACTAGCCACATACAGCTGCTGAGCCTTTAAAACACGGCTAGTCCAAATTGTGGTATTCTAACACTGAGGATGACAAACAGAATATAAAATATTTCATTAATAATTTTACATGGACTACTTAAACAGAAATATCTGGGATATATTGGATTAAACAAAAATACATTATTATTAATTTTACCTATTTCTCTATACTCCTAAAAATGTGACTATTAGAAATTTTAAAATCAGATATGTGGCTTATATTTGTTTTTCATGTTCCTATTGGACAACACTGCTCTAGAAGGTTTCAAACAAAAGAGTGATACAATGTTATTTCTGTTTTTCTTTTTAAAATCTCTGTGGTCTTTGTATGGAGAAAGGATTGGAAGAAGGTAATACCAGAAGCAAAGGGATTAAGAGATTCTTGCAATAGAATATGAAATAGAAAAACTTTCCCCAAAAAAGTTAAGTCTTGGGTTTTTACCGTGAACAATTGTGTATGTGGTAATACCATTTAGTGAGATGAAAGAGATGAAAGGCATAGTTTCATATTGGGGATAGAAATCAAAAGTTCTTTTTGGGGAATTTTAAATTTAAGAAACTGTCTCGATATCAGAATTGATGTGTCAAGGAGGAAATTAAACATAAAACTGAATTTGGGGGAGAGGTCAGAGCTGGAGATATTAATTTAAGATTCATAAGCATGTGTTGAATCATCAGGAAAGTCATAATGCATTTTTGCATAGAAAACCATAGAAAAATATGTTATGGCTTTCCCAATGACCTAATAGATATAAGCACCATCTGTAGGAATAGATTATCACCTAATAATAGTCTATAGAGAAAAAAGGGACAAGGACAGAGTCCTGGGAATGAATAAAAAAGGAGATTGAGCAAAACAGAACTCTATAAAGGAGATAGAGAAGGAACGTAAGGTAAGTTAGAAGTGAAAAAGGAACAACACAGAAGATAAGCACAGAAAGTACTACTGCAAGGAAGGAGTAGTTAACTGAGTTGCATGCTTTGAGAAATCAAGTAAAGTGAAGTCAGAAAACGGATTATTGTATTTGAAAACAGAGGTCATTAGTGATCTTGACGAAATAGTGGTGGCAGAAACTACATTGGCATGGGGTGAGGAAAGAATGTGGGCAAGGAAGTAGAGACAGTAAATGTGACAACTTTTTCAAGATTTGTCCCGAGAGGACAGTAGGTGGCATGGTGGTTAACGTGCTGGACTCCCACATGGCCAACTGTGGTTTGAGTCACAGACCTAGTGGCTTGCTTTCTAACTTTCCCTTTCTCTGGTCAAATTAAAAATAATAATAATAACAAATAAAATTAAATAAATAATTCTTAAAAGAAAAAAAATTTAAGGAAAAACAAAAAGATTTGCCCTGAGAGGAAGCAGAGAAATAGGGCAATAGCTGGAAAGTATATGGTAACAAGGAGAAATTTCCTTGTGTGTTTCACTAAAATTGGAGATACTATAGAATTATAAATGTTCTTGGGGGCCGGCCCCACAGCCTGGTGGCTAACGG
>NW_006206561.1:424428-429042 GCF_000334495.1 Tupaia belangeri chinensis
TGGCAAACGGCGCCCGAGCCCCCCCCCCCCCCGCACACACAGCCAACTATGGTGGACCCAGGAGTTTGGAAAACATGCTGGACAATCAAACAGCATGCCCCAAATCCCAACAGGATGGAGAGATGGAAAAGGGATTGCAGCATGACAATGCTCCTCTGGAGAGTATTTTTTTCCTCTCCTTCTATCTCCTGGTCTGTCTATCTCTGGAGAGTACACATACCTCCTGGCAAATTAAGAAAAAAAATGCTGGGAATAATCCCATAGAGAGGAGGGACTGATTATACAAGAGAAAGAAAGGACAATTGTAGGAGTGACATCCTGAGAAATCTAGATGGAGCTGTTTAGCAGGAACAGGGATACATCATCCATTGTAGCAGTGGAAAGCAGAGAGTGTGGCAAGAGATGATGTACACATGGAGTGAGAGAGTACAGCATTGGGTTGGGAGAACAGGGACATGAGCTATTGCAGCTACTTGAAGAGAGTAGAGAAGGTACAAAGTATGTTTTTTTTCAAAATGCGATAGTAAACATAGCAGGAAAGGAACATTTCTGAGCAATGTTGTATGCCATTTGAGAATTGTGGCCATGTATTTAAAGTGAGGGCCAGCCCTGTAGCCTAGAGATTAAGGGAGCCAGATCCCCCATAGTTGTTCGTGGTTTGAATCCTGGCCCTGGTAGCTTGAAAAACATGCTGTGGGTGTGTCCCAAATTTCAACAGGATGGAGAAATGGACGAGCAAGGATAGTGGTGTGTCCACACTGCATTTGGTGTGTGTGTGTGTGTGTGTGTGTGTGTGTGTGTGTGTGTGTGAAGGGGTCTCTTCCTCTCTCTCTCTCTGTGTCTCATTCTGTCTCAACCTGGTAAGCACACATGTCCTCTATCAATTAAATAATAAGTAAATAAACAAAGTGAGGCCAATATACACAGTTTACAGTTTTCTCCAACAACTTTCTAGAACTTAATGGAGAAAGTAAAAGAAGCTGTTCCTAATAAATTCTAAAGCTAAGTTCCTAGAAAACTACTTGTTGCTTACTCATTTCTTCTGTGAGTGAGAGACATAGAGGATGAATACCCCTAATAGGATCCCAATGCTATGATCTACTCCCTGCCTTCAGCCAGCTCAGATCATGGGGAGCACATGCCTGGTGTACTCAGGGAGGTCTCTGGATCTGAACCGGAAACCTTCCCATCCTTCCTCTGTGGATTGCCTTGGAGAACATTGTGTCTTTTTATTGCTGTGCCACCACCTAGTCCCTGCTTACTGTATTTATATTGCATAATGTTTATTTAATCAGGCTTGCTAATTGTTGTCTTTTCCCGTATGCAAGGCCATTGCAAGAGAAACCTATATGTTTGCTCATAGTCATCCCCTTTCCTACACAACAGCACACACACTGTGAGTATGTGAAAATCAGACCTCCAAGTAGAGAGTACAAATTTTCCCCAAGCTTGTTTAAGTTGTAGCATACATTCTGGCCTGATCAATGTGATAATGCCAGATGACATTTTCCCCTATGTACAAGGCAAACATTTAATTTCATGCCTGGTGTTTCCAATTTCCCACTTAGTCTTTTGCCATTTAATCTTCTACCTCAACATTATTACCCTTCCCACTCATACCATTTCTTTTTCTTTTCCACATAACACTTTGGTTACATTTCTCTGCTATTTCTTATTCTTTGAAAAATCTCTGTTTCTCTGGTTCTTCCATCCTCCTTCAGCCCCTTTTTGTTTTTCCTTCTCAAACCTTCATATAGATTAACTCCTTACTATGTCATATTTGGGTATATTTTTTACTGAGCTCTTTCATATGGCATATTTTCTGTAGGCATGTAACTTATGAATATTTCTTAAAAGTTCCCCTCTACAGATTATTTTCTTGAGCTAACCTAAACTGCAAAGGACACCTATCACTACTATGGAATTGCTATCAGAAGTCTACTTGCCATTTAGAATTTTAAAGATTCAATCACATAGTATTAGTGACTCAGCTGAAAATAGAGAATTATCGTTGTCAAATTGGGAAAGCATAAAGATAGGTACAAGCTGGAGATCTTTCATGGGTGGCACTGGGGTTTTGGGGTCTATTTGCCCTCTGCTAAGTTCATAGAGACCTCACCTGAGAGTATTCCTGGGGTTTAAAGGTACTTATTATATGTGCAATCATCTTTCTCCAGCCTCACTTTTGGTATCAATATTCTTATCTCATTACTGTTGAAAAATGGTAATATGATTTCTTCATTGATCCTCATCCTTTTCTAAAGAAATACTCCCATGTAATCAATAATTGCATTGACTTAAGTACAAAGTAGAATTAAATTTGAATTAAGAAAGCTTTATTTAATGCTTTCAAGAAAGTCTAATCTCTGATATTTTTAAACACTACAAATATTAAAGGTTACATTAATGGTGCCCATGGCTGACAACAATTATGCTGGTCCCAATGAATTATACAAAATCCAAATAACTACAGGCTGGTTATAATTAAATTAGAGTTATTAAGCATGAGAATCTGTCTGTATTGAATTCTAGCTGTAGTGAGAAGCTAAGTTCACTGCCTTCCTTCCTTCAACCTCCATGGATGGGGCATTTTAACTCCCAGAATTGCTTCAGCACCTGAAGATCAATCTAGCCCTAATCAGAGGAAATAGACTCACTGAAGCACTCAGTTCTATAGCAAATTACCTTTCTTCTATTCTCCTTTTTGATTGTCCCTTGTGACCAACCTCTGCCTTGTACCCAAGTTTAAGTAACTGGGTTCCCATTTTTGTTTCCCACTGCTTGTGCTCTTTATCTTGCGCCTAATCATTTCTAGCACTGCCAATTAACCTGTTGCTGCCATATTACCTCAACAATCAGCCCTCTCGGGCCAGCTGGTGGTGTGGTGGTTAAGGTAGCTGGATCTACATTGCTGACTGAGAGGTTTCACTCCTGGACCTGGTGACTTGACAAACATGCCAGCTGTATGCATGTGCATGTCCAAAATCCCAAGAAGAGAATGAAAAAGAAGGGACTGCAGTATGGCCATTGCCCCTAGGGGTGATTTCTCACTTTCTCTCTCTCACTGTCTCTCTCTGGTGAGTGCATACACCCTATAGCAAAAGCTAAAATCTGGCTCTACCAATCTGTTAGGATGTTCTGTTACCTAATATTGGATCTCCTTTTGTCATTTGCCTATCTGATTAGACTTCCTAACATTGCCATTTGTTGTGACCTGTACAGAATACCTGTGCTACTCAGATGTGTCTATCTAGTCTCCAGCATTCTGGACATCTTCTCTTTGGTTTATTCTAGAATAAGTCATTCTCTGTAGGCAATCATTTGCAAAGGAACTGAGTTCTCCCGCTTTATTCATTAAACAATAAAAAGATCAAGATGAGAAACCTGGACTTCAGGAGGCTAAACTTGTTTCATTAAAATATGATTGTCTTTTGGGACCAGCAGGTGGCATGGTGTTTAAGGTACTGAATTCTCACATGGTGGACTGTGGTTTGACTCCCAGGCCTGGTGACTTGCTTTCTCGTTTTTTCTCTCTTTGGTCATATCTAAAAAATAATGATAAGAAATAAATAATTCTTTTTAAAAAAGATATGATTTACTCATCTCTATTTGAGATTTCTAGACAAACCATGCTCACCAGGAGACAATGAAACTTGATTAAAGCCCACATCAAAGAGACTCAAGAACAGTTAAGTAACTGCTTCCTTAGAGGGAAAACCAAAACAAAAGGCATTTGGCAAGTATTGATTCTTATAAACTTTATGAGTAAATTGTGTATCTTTTAAAGTGAGGTTTGGTGACTATAGTTTGAGCATGGGCTTTTAATAAATGGATACACTAAGCAACATGACAAGAACATAGGGTTTTCTTATTACACAGTAGGTAGACTCAGGGGAGAGAAAGCAGAAGCAATTCATAGGCTCAGGTTTGCATATCAAAAAAGTGAAATGTGATGTGAAAAGTAAGGGTACTCCTGAAGTGAACAGAAATCAGAACTTAGTTAGGTTGGTAATTGGGACCAAAGTGAAAGCAAAGGGGGTAAAAATAAAAGTGATGAGTTTCTGCAGAACGAATTTGGGAAGATTGCAGCAAGAGCTCTGTGAAATTGAATGAGTGCAAGCAGGAAACAGCACAGAATAGAAATGCAAAGCGTTAAAGGTCCTTCAATAGGGTCCTAAAGTTCTGCCTGTCATCCACCAATAAAAATAATAGGAGCTAAAGAGGCCTTCTGTGTCTGAACTTCTATATGCAAAAAGCATGACAGGACAAAGGGATGCCTATTCAAGGAATAAAACATTAGGTTTACAGGGAGACAGGAAAATATCATAGAACAAGTTGGAGTGTAAAATACAGATAAGCCTGACAAAGGAGGAGAATGAAAAGAAGAGCTAGCATACATAAGATGCCTGGAAAGCCCATCCATTTCATAATTTTGGTTTTCTGAATGATAGACAGACACGAACTTTACCTAAATAGCACCTTTTGTGATCTGGAAGTTGTGCCTTACATATTTTGAAATTTCTCCTTAGTTTGTGGAATGAAGTCTTAGAATACTCTTTGAAGTAACAGGAAATGAAAGTTTTAAATGTTGTAAATGATGGCCTCTGCGCTATA
>NW_006206561.1:429077-435117 GCF_000334495.1 Tupaia belangeri chinensis
AACTTTATTTTCATAATGGTGGCATCTGTCTTATTTACCTATAATACCTTCCTTCCTAGAATGAAGGATGTCAGTCGTCATTACCTCAAGCTGTGCTCATATGTACATATATGAAAGTCATTATGTATGAGTCCTATAAGGAAAGGACAATTTTTTTTGGCAGAGAGTCTATGAATTAAGGCCTTTTTAAATAGAATATTCTTAAGGAGAAAGAATGGGGTAAAGAAAAATATATTCTATGCTACATGAGACTCACAATATCAGATGGTATAGTTCTGTAAATACCATCAAAATAGTATGTCATTAATAATGTTTTATCACAATCCTATGAGAGAATCCCAAAGTTTTACATATCCTAGAGAGTTACAGAGACTGGTAAAGAAATGGGTTGATGTTTAAGGTAATGGCATTAATTTGCATGGGAAAATGTGATCAGTGGGATTTCTAAATACTCCTTTATTAACCATCGTGGTAGGATTTGCATATGACAGATTTCTTTCTACATCAGTGTTGAGTAGGAACATCACCGAGGACATGCTTACATTCCTCTACCTTTAGTCTTCCTCAAATATACAATGCATAACTGCTTTAAAGTCATGATTCAGCATGTTCTTAAATTTTTATTACTCTACATTACTGTAAGTATCCAGTGAAAATGAGAGGAAAATCTGATATGGCTTCTAAAATCAACAAGCCATTGAAGAGCTGACGATAATTTTGATAGAAGTTTGAAGTGCTTAATTATCACCCAAAATACAAATGCTGAGTTTCATCCATGCTCTCAGGTGCTTTTTAAAATATCAAAGGTTTTAACATCCTCCCTATGTAGTTTGATTTTTAACAGGTGAACACACCAACGTCCAGATTACCTTAACAATTGGCCCTACAGGGCCAGCTGGTGGTGTGGTGGTGAAGGCGGCTGGATCCCATATGGACAACTGTGCAGTTCAAGTTCCAACACACTGGATTGAAAAATAAGGCAGACACACGTGCGGGCATGCCCAAAATCCTAATAGGAGAATAGAAGAGCGGATTGGTGTGGCCATCCACCCTGGAAAGTAATTTCCCACTTTTAGTGCTTAGTAATCTTTTTCATATGGTATTTAGGTTATATTCTCTACCGCACCTCCCCCACACACACACACACATACACACACATACACACACCATACCACATCACAGAGATTTTAATATAGAAAATTAGATTTTTAGTCTTTCATATCTTTCTTCCTTTTATTTCAACTTTTCTGACACAGATTTCTATTGGTGCTGTTAGCCTGTAAATAAATCATTTTGTTAAGGTGGAATAAAAGGAACCATTCTTTTTCTCAATTACATCTTCCACATATGATTCTGCAACGTTTTGCTTTAATCCTGTGTCCATCTACACTTGTTACTCATATTATTTTTCTCTGTGTATCTATCGCCCCCATTCCTCTCCTTCCATCCCCACACACTCACATGTGTAGAGTTCTTTTCTCTTCTCTTCTATGATGAGAAAGAATAATAATTATTAAAATAGCTAATGTTTATTGAGTGGTTATTATGTGTCATGCACTATTTTAAGAGCTTTATAGTCATTCATCTAATTAACCTAATTGGCTTTTTGTAAATTTTATTTCAAAATTTCAAGAAAGTTAAGAAATGTAAGGCAACAAAAAGTGAAAAAAATCAAGGGACCAGCAGTTGGCATAATGGCTAGATCTCTGGACTCCCATGTAGTCGACTGTGGTTCAAGTCCCAGACCTGGTGGCTTAAACTCATGCTGGGTGCATGTGCATGCATGCCCAAGATTCAGAGAGGAGAATGGAGGAGAAGGGATTGCATTATGGCCATCAACTCTGGGGGGAAGGGGGTGATTTCTTGCTTTCTGTCTCTCTGTCTCTCTTTGTCTTTCTGGCAAACGTACATGCCCTGAAAAAAAAGAAAGAAAGAAAGTAAAAAAAAAAAAAAAATCAGACATCTCACACCTCAGGTTTCCATCTTCAGGTCTTGAAGAATCTTTACACATAAGAGACTTTAATAGTCCTACCAGAAATGGCAGCCCATTCACTCTTCCATTTGGATGTCTTGACGTGTTGATTTCAACTTTCTAATTTATCCTGGTGAGGCAGTTTCAGTGTTCCTAGTCATCAGAAAAGAAATGTGATGTGGATTTCAAATGACGAATAACCAGGATATGCAGCCTGAAGAGTGGATGAAAGTAATGCTTAGATAGGGAGAAATCAAAGGTGGCAACTGCATTTTAAAGTCATCTTATAAGCATATAAAAAACTTCTTTCTTAGTTTCCAAACTTTTTTTTAATATAGTTGGTAGACTTTAATTTTTTTCCCCAATATTGAGTGCTTATGCTATATGGAAACATTGGTAAAATGAGAACAGGTTGAAATTGTGATAAAAATTAGTGTCTTGCTCTCAGAGTTCGGCAGTATAATTTCATTTTTATTAGAATCCTACCTATCTTTAACATTGAAAATTACACTAAGGATAAAAATTTTGAGGAGCATGTACCTTTCAAGGTTAAGGAATGTCATATTAGATTTATCAAATTATGCTCACATGTAATGTTAAAAATTCATTAAAGGATGAAAATGTTGAGGAGACCCTGAATCCTACTTTTGCCAATTTTTAATAAGGATCTTGTGGTACCTCGATACCCATGGTATTACTACAATTTATCTTAAAGTAGTGTTCACCATGCCCCTCTTTTACATGTTGTGAAGGTTCATCTGTAGAATGTGAGATAATATTATCTAAATTCAATTCACACATTTAGTTTAAGGTTAAAATGTCCCCACCCTTCAATGAGTTGAAGGAGGAAAACTGTTTTGTTTAATGTTAATGGAAAATGTTCACCTGTGAAATAGCTTCAGACTGTGAAATTAAATCCCCCATGTATGTTCTATGTTCGCCTTCTTTCTCCTACCCCAATCTACTCTCTCTCTGGATTCTTTCAATAAAGTATTTAAATACTATGTTGCACAGAGGGTAAATCAAGCTATCTAAGCCTCTAGGATTGTTTCTGTAACCTTGGGGAAATCTACTTCTTTTAAATATTGCCTCTCCAACTAGATTATGAAAAGGGGGACAGAGATTTTTCCTTCATATTGCCTCTTACAATGCCTCATGTAGGTTAGTAGTTAATAAAAGTTTAATGTTGCTGATCTGAAATAGCCAGAGTACTTGATCAGTTACATTCTCAAATTACTCAATAGGTAGGTTGATTATAAACATGTTTATGTCTATGGTCCATCGGGCAACAATATGGTTATCACCTGGGAACTCATAAAAGCAGAATCTCAGGCTTCCCCAGACTTACACAATCAAAATTTGATTTTGAATAAGATCTCCATGTGATTTGTATGTACATTAATATCTGTGAAGAAATGCTCTGTAGTATTAAGGGTTGCATTTTATTAATCCTACCTTAAACATGTCTTTCTTTGTTTTTTTATCTCTTCTTTTAAGATCCTCTTTTCACTTCCTATGCTTCCATTAGAAGACTACCAGTTCAACCTTTCCATTGTTGATTACTGTATAATATCAAATTTTGTGAGGATTTGTCCTCATCAAGATACTTTGAACTCTTTATAAAGAAAGAATCTACATCTAATCACTTCTGCTTCCTCAGCTAGCTTTGTTAATATTTCATGAACTGGGGTTGGCAGGTGGTGTGGTGGTTAAGGCGCTAGACTCATATAAGGCCAACTGCAGTTTGAGTCCTGGACCTGGTGGCTTACTTTCTTACCTTCCCTTTCTGTCTCTGGTCAAATTTAATAATGATAATAACAATAACAAAATTAAATAAATGTTTCTTTTTAAATTCTATGAACTTAGATAATTCTTAGAGGGAAGAATTTTTAAAGGTTTATTTATTAATTTTCCCATAAAAAAGGAGAGAAAAAGCATCCCCATCAAGGTCCCAACACTGTGACCTACCCCCCCAACACCAGTCATCCCCTCAGACATGGGCACACACTCAAGGAGGTCTCTGGACCCAAGCTCAGAACCTTCCCATGTGGGGTAGGCTTGCAAAGTGGAACATCACATCCTACCGCTGTTCCACAATTGTCTCCAAGGTTTTTTTACTGTTCTCAGCCTTATATCCCTAGGTCAAAGTTACTTGCAAAAATCATGGATTACAATACTATTCACTTTAAGTAATGAGCAGGGTTTTGGTAGAAAAATAGTATATCCAAAGGGGATGATTTCTAATTCCAATAGCTATGAAATCTTACTTAGGTTTTGTATAGATAAGGGGCAAGGCAACTAAAAGAAATTCATTCTGAGGTTTCTGACATGTAAGGAACTTTTATCTTTACCTAATGTGGGTTTTGCGGTGTTTTGTCTCTCTAAGAGGCATGATGCTTCAACATTTAATGAGATTATATGATTTATTATCATCATTTGCAAATGCAATTATCAGCTGTGATTAATCCTGCTCATTCCGAGAAGCTGTACTGAGTGTTATTTTTTCCCTCCTAGTGGGTATTTGTGTCACTCTTTATGAACTTTGACCAGCACTACTGATGAAAGGAAGGGAAAAGCAAATAGAATGTTTGGAATGCTTTTAAAACTGACTTTATGTGGGTCTTTATAAGTGCCTGGAAGGAAACATATCACAGAAGTCACATCACCTGAAAAGGAAACAATTTAAGTCCTAATACACAGATATAATATATGTTAATAACAAATTTTAGAAGAAACAAGAGTACTGGCTATCCTCTGCTGAATAAAAAAATAAGTTAGATTAAATTAAATCAACATCAACTCCTTCTGTGCAACTTTCTTGAGGTACCTATGTAAAAGCGTTGCATTTCAAGGAGGATGTAGATGATTAGCCCTAAAGTTCTGAGTTCCACTGAAGAAATCAAACAGCAAGTTTCAGGCAATCATTCTATATAGTTAAGGAGTAAACTTTTATCTACCAGGTTATTGAGTAATTAACCAGGAAGCTTACCTGAAACCCTCACTGTCTCAAAGAATGAACCACAAACACATTGACTGGGTGTCACGGTTGGATTCTGGTTGTATCACCTTGCTATCACCATTATCTCCCGCACCACATAGGTAGGATAACTGAAGTCCTTGTTAGTTCCTTTCCCAAAGGAATAGAATAGATTTATAAGGCTTAGTGTGAGTAGGTTAGATCCAAGGTCCACATTTATTAAATTTCTATCTACCCATGGTTCTCAATCCATACCTGATCAATGGTGAAGAGATATTGCAATTACAGTCTCATCCCAAAGGAACCATCTGACATGAAAAAAAATCTAGCTGATAGCTACTTTTCTTATTTCCCATCTGTACTTCAGTCTCATAACTGCCTTTCACACTTCCCAGCAACTATCTCTCAATGAAAGGCTTGGTTAGATGCTGAAGCAAAACTAAAGAAGAGTGAGGGGGATACCGACACTGAAAGAAATGAAGTGACCTTCTTTGATTGAAAAAGATTACTAAGCACTAAAAGTAGGAAATCACTTCCCAGGGTGGATGGCCACACTGAAATGCTCTCTTCTATTTTCCTATCAGGATTTTGGGCATACACATATGTGTGTCTGGTTTGTTTTTCAAGTCAGTGTGTTGGAACTTGAACTGCACAGTTGTCCATATGGGATCCAGCCACGTTCACCTGCATACTACCAGCTGGCCCTGTAGGGCTAATTGTTAAGGTAATCTGGACTTTGGTGTGTTCACCTGTTAAATTTCAGACTATAAATGGAGGATGTTATAAAGATAATGGCAGATCACTGGCTATTGAGAGGTGCTCAGTTGTTTGTTGAATTGAACAGTTTTTTAGACTTTGAAAGGAAATTAAAAAGAACAACTTCTTATCAGGGACAGCATTGGAATGTTGTAATATAATCCTAAAGCTTCATTTCTTTTTTTTTTTGGAGAGATTTTCACTGTAGGGCGCGTGCGCTCGCCAGACAGAGAGAGAGAGAGAGAGAGACATAGAGACAGAAAGCGAGAAATCACCCCCCAGGGGGGATGGTCACGCCGCAATCCCTTCTCCTCCATTCTCCTCTCGTGATCTTG
>NW_006206561.1:435306-463390 GCF_000334495.1 Tupaia belangeri chinensis
CAGACAGAGACAGAGAGAGAAAGGGAAAGTGAGAAAGCAAGTTGCCAGGTCCAGGACTGTAACCATGGTTGGCCATGTGGGAATCCAGCGCCTTCAACCACCAGGCCACCTGCCGGCACCCCTACAACTTCATTTTATAGTTATGTAAATTACGGCTAGATAGTGTGATTTTTCCAAAACTAAACTAAACCTAGGCCACCTGACATATGCCAGTGCTGTTTCTTCAGCATAACATCTTATCATTATTCTATAAGATAATTATATCTCCTACTCTTTGACTCTGTCTAGGAGTATACTTTCTCTGTTTATGCTGAAGAAGGAAATTCTATTGTAACTAAAATTGTAGTGACACAAAATAGGATACAGGATTTAAATTGTGTGGCAATAGGGCCTGAAAATGTTTAAGGTCTCTTGTGATACTAATATTCTAGATATAAAAGTAAAAATGACTTATGCTAGGCAACAGGCCATATGCACTAGAACTCTACTACATTTTTAAAAAGCTGGAATATCTTATTGCTACTGCTGTGGTTTGAATATGCCCTCCCAAAATTCTCCTGTTGTTTTGGGACAGTGTTAAGAGCAATGTGGTATTATGGGTTGAAGATATTTTATAGTTTAACCAACTGGGCTAGGAAGAAATGTTCACATAGTGAAATATTCACTTTGTAAGGTAAAAAAAGGTAATAGAGTGTATAAAAAAAGAAATAAAAAAAATAATAAATAAAGTTAAATAATTATTTTTTAAAAAAGGACAAATGTAATCTGACTAGGGTGATGAAAGATGGAGGCTTTGGAAAGTGATAAGGCATTAGGATGGGACCCCAATGATTAAGTCTTGGTGGATATATAAGGAGAGGGAATGAGATAGACATAGATACATGGACACAGAGATGCTCCACTCTGTGTTCACTACATCTCATGCTCTGTCATGTTATTCACCAATAAGAAGACTCTCACTAGACGTGACTTCTAGACCTTAGACCTCCAAACACTGATCTGAATAAACCTCCATTCTCTTAAAATGTCCAGACTCAGGTATTTTTTGTTATTAGCAACAGAACAGACTAGAACAACTACAAGATCATTTTTTCCTCGAAATGTACTTTTTAGTACATGAATAATGCTGATCTCATTCATTGGGTTTTAGAACTGAAGGTTGATACTATACTACTACATGCTGTAGGAGATACAAAGGCAGCAGGAGCCATTGTGCTAGGCTTGGAAAGCCACAAAGGACTTCAGAAGATATAATCATGACTAAAATTGATAAAGCAACTTGTGCAAGATTACAAAATGAGAGTGGCAGAGTTCTGATTATCAAGAGGTACTCAATATTGTTTAGCTTTAGCAGACTTTCAATTAGAGAAGTAATGTGATAAAAAAGTGCCTATATCTCTTTGTATTTATTTTATTGCCAGAGGGTACATGCACTTGAGTGTGTGTGTGTATGTGTGTGTGTGTGTGTGTGTGTGAGAGAGAGAGAGAGAGAGAAAGCAAGCGAGTGAGAGAGAGAAAGGGAGCGACAGAGAAAGAAAAAGCACCACCCTGTGGAGATTTGGGGCATACACACACATATACCTTGTGTATTTTTCAAGGTGCTGGGGCTAATACTCCCTTTGTCCAGTTGGCCATTGATATCTAGCTCCTGTAACCATGAGGCCACAGAACTGGCCTTGTAATACTGTTGTTAGAGTAATTTTCTAACACTGTGTTTTGTTTTGTTTTGTTTTTGATGTAAGACATGTACTTGCCAGAGAGAGACAGACAGAGAAAGGAAAAGCAAGACATCATCCCCTTGGGGGCTGGTCACGTTGCAGTACCTTTGCCTCCATTCTCCTCTTGAGATTTTGGGCATGCATGCACAGGAACCCAGCATGATTTTCAAACCCCAGGGTCAGGATTCAAACCGCATAGCTGGACATGTGGGATCCGTCCACTTTAAATTCTGAACCACCTGTTGGCCTCTGACACTGTGCTTTCTTTTTCTTTTTTTTTTTTTTTTTAAGGTTTTTTCCATAAGAGAGCATGTGTTCTTCAGAAAGATACAGGGAGACAGTGAGAGGGGAAGTGAGAAATCACCCTCCAGTGGGGATGGCCATGCTACAATTCCCCTCTTCCTTTCTCTTCCTAGGATTTTAGACATGCACACACATGCCCAGCATGATTTTCAAGCCTCCAGGTCTGGGGCCTGACCCACACTCAGTCATGTGGAAATCCAGTGCCACTATGCCCCCTGTTGACTCCCAACCCTGTGCTTTTAATGGAGTGCTTCCCTCTGAGTATTTGTGATTCCTTACCATTCTTTCACATAAACCTCTACCTATTATCTTGAAGTAGGTTAGCCTTAAGTTCCATATACTCTCTGGAAATAATCTGTACGTAATGCTTTTAAAAAAAATCCATTACAAAAATTTTGTTTTGGGGCATTATGAGTTTATTTGGGCCACCATGGGTGGGAAGGCCTTGAACCTAAAAGGTGGTGTTGGGCTTCCTGTTGGTGGAACATGGCTTGTGCTGGAGATGCAGGACCCAGCATGGCTAGAGGCACTTGATCTTGGAGTTGTGAAACTGAAACTGCTTGACTGCCAGCTGTCTACACTTGCTGGCTGTGATCTACTCCACTTTCGTGATCTAAATGGAGTGAGCACGGGCCGTGTTGCAGTAACCCTAGATGATGGCCTGCCGAGGTCAGGTCTGTACTCCTGTACAAGTTGTGGGTACTGCTATGAAAATTGTAGTGCAGACAGATGCTGGGATTCTTCACCTGCAGCAGAGACTTCTCTAATGCTGACTTATAGTAGACAGTCTCTCCTGAAGACTTCTTCATCTTCTTTAGGTGAGAAAGGAAATGTCAGAAGAAGGAATTAGTAGCCACATGGTTAGGCACAAAAATTTGCTTGCATTAGAGGGGCAGCATAGAGCATTTGGCATTGGACCAAAAAAAGAGGGCAAACTAAGAAGCAGTTATAAAAATATAATTAAAGAATTATTTAACACCAGAAAATTGAGAATTAACATGGGTTTATTTATTTATTTTTTACAAATATCTCTATTTATACGTTCATAGCAGAGACTATAGGTAGGAGGGAGGGTGCAGATAAATTACTTTCCTCGTGCACGTGGGCCCGTGGCCGGGGGAAAAAAAACTGCTGACAGTGGGACATTGGCAGGGGAAGTGGGTGGAGAGGTAGCAGTATTGGAAACCTGAGAGGAAGATCTTGAGTGGGAGTTAAAAGTAAGAAATTTACATGAAACTTATAGCAAATGGTTAGGGACTTGGACTGACTCCAAATCCTGGCTCTTCTCTTTACTAGTTGCATGACTTTGGACAATTTACTTAGCCTCTGTAAGTGTGCTTCCTCACACATGAAGGTGGTACCAATAATTCAACTTCATTGTGTTGCCATGGGATGCAAAGGAGATGATATACAAAGCAATTAGTGAAGCACTTGATACATATTAAGGGTTCAGTAAATGGAAAATGGCATTAAAATTTTATTTAATTCTTAATTTTTATTATGGCTCCCCCAAGTTTCTTCTTTCATTAAAGAATCTCTGAAGAAAAGCTAGTTTTTGTTGATTTTTTAAAAATTGTTTGCTTATTTATTTATTTTATTATTCTGACTTATTTAAGTCTTTGCTACAAGAAATGTGCACTTGCCAGAGACAAAGTGACAAGGCATCCCCCCCCAAGGAGAAAGGCTATGCTGCAAGCCCTTCTCTTCATTCTCCTCTTGGAATTTTGGACACACATGCACATGTGCCTGGCATGTTTCAAGCTGCAGAGTCTAGGACTTGAACTGCATATTTGGCCATGTGGGATCTAGCTACCCTAACCTGCATGCCATCTGCTGGCCCTTCATTGCTTTTTTAAAAACCAAATTTACTGAGGCATAAATTTTGTATACCATAATTACCACTCATTATAATTGTACAATTAAATGATATTCTGACAATTTACCATAATTTAACATAACTGATTCATCATTATTCAGTTTAGAACATTTTAATTGTAAACAGTTTTAGGTAACTACTACTTATTTTTAGACTCTATGGATTTTCATACTCAGGACAATTCAAATAAATTAAAACATATAATACGTGGTCTTTAATGACTGGCTTTTTTCACTTATTGTAATTATCAAGGTTTATCCATGTCACAGCATGAATTAGCACTTCATTCTTTTTTATGGGTAGATAATATTCCATTGTGTGGATATACCACATTTTATTTATCTGTTCATCAATTGATGGGTGTATGGATTCATTTCCACTTTTTGGTTGTTTCAAATTATGCTGCTATGGGGCCAGCAGATGGCATAGCAGATACAGCGCTGGACTCCCACATGGCTGGCCATGGTTCAATTCCCAGACCTGGTGCCTTGAAAATCATGACTAGGTGCATGTGTATGCATGGCCAATATCCTGGGAGGAGAATGGAGGAGAAGGGATTATGGCATGGCCATCTCACTTGGAGGAGAGGTGATTTCTCACTTTCTCTCTGTCTCTGTCTCTCTCTCTCTCCGATGAGCACACATGCCTAAGGCAAAACCCTCTCAAAACAAAACACAAATAATGCTTTTATAAATATTCATGTGCAGATCCTTCTGTAGAAATGTATATTCTTATCGTGTGGGTCTATTCCTAGTAGTGAAATTATGGCAGAATTATTATTATTATTATTATTATTATTACTATTGGCATACGTTGGAGATACGGTGCGTTTGGTTCCAGACTAATTCAGTGAAGCTAAAATCACAAAAAAGTGAGTCACACAAACTTCTTGGTTTTCCAGTGCACATTACATTTATGCTATATTGTAGTCCATTAAGTATACAATAGTGTTACATCAAAAAAGTGCATACCTTAATTTAAAAATACTTTATTCCCAAAAATACTAATGATCATCTGAGCTTTCAGAAAATCACAATCGTTTTGTGGGCGGAGAGTCTTGCCCTGATGTTGATGACTGCTGCCAATTGATCAGGGTGGTGATTACTGAAGGTTGGGGTGGCTGTGGCAGTTTTTAAAAAAAAGATGACAGTGAAGTTTGCTGGATTGATTGAATCTTCCTTTCACAGAAGATTTCTCTGCAGTTTGTGATGCTAGTTGAGACTGTTTTAGTCACAGTAGAACCTTTTTCTGAATTGAAGTCAATCATCTCAAACCCTGCCAATGCTTTATCAACTCCGTTTATGTAATATTGTAAATTCTTTTGTGTCATTTCAGCATTTACAACATCTTCACCAGTAGTAGATTTCATCTCAAGAAACCACTTTCTTTGTTTATCCATAGGAAGAAACTTCTTATCCTTTCAAGTTACAGCATGAGCTGCAGCAATTCAATCACATCTTCAGGCTCCACTTTGAATCTTAGTTCTCTTGCTGTTTACATGACATCTTCAGTTGCTTCTTCCACTAGTCTTGAACCTCTCAGCATCACCCATGAGAGTTGGAATCAACTTCGTCTAAACTCCCACAAATGTGGATATTTTGACCTTCTTCTATGAGTCTTGAAAGTTTCTCATGCCATCTAAAATACTGAATTTTTTTCAGAAGTTTTAATTTACTTGACCCATCCATCGGAGGAATTACTGACCTATTCTTTAGAGGAAACACTATCTATGGCAGTTTTAACTGCCAAAAACTGATTATCTTCCCTCCTTCCTTTTCTCATTTTTCTCATTCCCTTCTTCCTTCCTTCCTTTTTTTTTTTTTTTTAAAAAAAATTTTTTGCTATAGGGTGCGTGCGCTTGCCAGACAGAGAGACAGAAAGCGAGAAATCACCCCCCGGGGGGATGGTCACGCCGCAATCCCTCCTCCTCCATTCTCCTCTCGGGATCTTGGGCACGCACACACACGTGCCCAACGTGAGTTTTAAGCCACCGGGTCCGGGATGCGAACCGTGGTCGACTATGTGGGAGTCCAGCAACATAGCCATTATGCTAACTGCTGGTCCCATCTATCTATCTATCTATCTATCTATCTTTCTATCTTTCTTTCTTTCTTTCTTTCTTTCTTTCTTTCTTTCTTTCTTTCTTTCTTTCTTAAAGGTTTTTGCCTTAGGGTTCATGTGCTCACCAGAGAAAAACAGACAGTGAAAGGGAAAGTGAGAAAGCATCCCGCAGGGGAAATATCCAAGTCACAATCCTTTCTCCTCCATTCTCCTCCTAGGATGTTGGGCATGCACACACATGTGCCTGGCATGAGCTTCACGTCACCAGGTCCAGGACTCAAACTGTGGTTGGCCATGTGGAAATTCAGTGATGTAACCAGTATGCATTAGCTGGCCCCACAAAACATATTTCTTAAATATTAAGATTTGGAAGTCAAATGACTCCTTGATCCCTAGGCTGCAGAATGAATTTGCTAGCAGGTATAAAAACAACGTTGGTCTCCTTGTCCATGTCCATCAGACCTCTTGGATGACTAGGTGCATTGTCAAGGAATGGTAATGCTTTATAAAAAATAATCCTTTTTTTCTGAGTGATATGTTTCAATAGTTGGCTTAAAATAAACAGTTAATCATGCTGTAAATAAATACATTGTCATCTAGAGTTTGTTGCTCCATTCTAGAGATACAGGCAGAGTATCTACTTTAGTGTAAGTATTAAGGGCCCTAAGATTTTTTGGAATGGTAAATGGACATTGGCTTAAAGTCACCAGCGGCATTGGACCCTAATAAGAGAGTCTGCCTGCCTCTTAAGCTTTGAAGCAAGGCACTGACTTCTCTTTTCTAGTCATGAAAGTTCTAGATGACATTTTCTTCCAATATATTATAAGGCCATTTCATTTCCATTGTAAATCTGTTGTTTGATGTAGCCACCTTCATCAGTGATCTCAGCAAGATTTTCTGGATAACTTGCTACAGCTTCCATATTAGCATGTGCTGCCTCACTTTGTATTTTTATATTGTGGTGATGGCTTCTTTCCTTAAACCTTCTGAACCAACCTCTTCTAGCTTGAAACTTTTCCTCTGTAGCTTCATCACCTCTTTCAGTCTTCATAGCATTGAAGAGTGTTAGGGAAGCTCTGAATTAGGTTTTGATTTCAGCAAATGTTGTGTCTGCTTTGATCTGTCCAGATTACTGAGACTTTTGCCGTATCAGCAAAAAAGCTATTTTGCTTGCTTATCAGTCATGTGTTCACTGAAGTAGCACTTTTAATTTCCTTCAAGAACTTTTTCTTTGTATTCACAACATGACTTAAATCTTAGGTTGTTGGGAAAGTCATGACATAGTTTTCTAGCAAAAATGCATCTTGACATTCCTGATGACCCAATATTTGGCATAAGAGACCTACCTTTTGGTCTGTCTTGGCTTTTGACATGCCTTCCTTACTAATCATTTCTGGCTTTTAATTTGAAGTGAGAGATATACAAATCTTACTTTTATTTGAACACTTAGAGGCCATCACAGGGTTGTTAGTTGGCCAAGTTTCCATATTGTTGTGTCTCTGGGAACAGGGAAGTCTGAGAAGAGAGAGTGTGGACAGTTGGTAAAGCAGTAAGAACTCATATAACATTTATTATATTTTCAGTCTCATATGGGCAGTTTGCGGTACCCCAAAACAATTACATTGGTAATGTTAAAGATCACTGGTTGCCGTAACAGATATACAATAATGAAAAGTTTGGAATGTGAACATTACCAAAATGTGCCTCAGAGACACAAAGTGACCTCTTGCTGTTGGAGAAAAATGGCACCAATAGATTTGCTCTACAAGGTATTGAAATATAATAAATTGAAGCACAATGAAATAAGGTACACCTGTAGTGATATTTCCTACTGTTTCATAGTTCACATGACAATTATTCAGGTGTATAGTTTCTTATGATAAAACAAAGGCAACTGGCATCGAATTCACCTTAAAGAGGCATCCCTAAAAACAAAACAAAAAGCAATTGCCTTTAACTAAATAAAAAAAAAATTAAAAGATTCCTGCAGAAGACCAAGTTTAATTACAGGATAGATTATGTGAGGGCATTTTATTTATATCCTTTTGGGGAGAATTTGAAAAATAATGTTTGTATTTTGTTTTTAACACCAAGTTTTCTCTTGTCTACCATTCTGTAAGATAACCATCTGGATGTCAATAGGACATATGATGCCTCAGAAAGGTGAAGATTTACCCATGATTAATACAGGGTATAAATAATAGTGTCTGAATTTGGGCATCAAAGCAAGGAAGATATATCTTGTGACATCCCTTCCTTTTCCTTTTTTCCTGGGATGCACAAATCAGCCTTTAACAGAAGAGGGAGAGAGGATGAATGCTTTCACACTAGTCAATGAAATGACATACAGTTCTATGGCTAGGAAGGCTAGACAGTGGTCTGTGCATGGTAAAGGCATTAGGACTTTCTAGGTTCTGAGTTTAAGGGCCATATTCAGATGGTCCTAATTTGAAGCAATATGTGACTTCCTGAAAATATGTCAATGCACGTATTTTGTTGTACTACTGACACATATTTTAATATCAACTGTGTGCTTAGCCTGTAGAACTAGTCCTCTGTGCAGGAGGCAAAGTTAGCCTTTTTACACACACATACACACACACACACACCAACAAAAAATGATAACATGTATCATTATTAAGTTCTAATTTATATGGCACCATAGGATTTCAAGAAAGCATAAGGTAGTTTGAACTGGAATCAACAAAAACAGTCAACAAAATCGGATTTTTACATTTTCTTTCATTTTCAGCTGTTTTGTCATTACCCTACCCACATCGTTTATAAGAAGGAAACGAGTTACACTAACTTAAAATCTGGTGGTAAAACCAACTGCTCAATAAAAAGGATTCAGTCTGGTGAAATAACTGTGGAGCATTGTTCCTTAAAACATGATCCAGGGAACTTCCTTCTTCCAAATATTTACTTTGATCAGGCTTTCCAGGTGATTAAGATGCACACTGCTTTGACAACACTGGAGTGGAGGTCTTGATGTTGTTTCTTTGCTTTATAGTCATCTATTACCCAAATGTAACTCAATGGGGTAGAATTCAATGGGATACTGTAATACGCTATAATTAAAGAAAAAAAGGAGTTAGTATATGTGTGAGAGGCTTCCTGGTTTTCATCAGAGTCTCAGATAATGCTGTTACCCTAGAAAATATCTAGAAAATATTAAGAACTGCCATTATTGGAAACCTCAAGTGAGATCTCTGGCACTGGTTCCATTTCTTTTGTGCTCCTAGCTCAACCAACAAAGAGTTCTATCCTCAGGCTGAGTGTCATGGTGGGAATACACAAAGGTCCTTATACAATCCCATAATTACTAGGGATGGCTATAAAGGACACACGTTGAAAGTGGCCTCTGAGAAGTAGAGGCACACTCTTTTAAGAATGCCATACTTAAGCCTACCAGAGACAGAAGTGTCATGCCAATCAGATTCTTGTGTAGAAACATTCTATACTATAGCAGGAGAGAGAGTTTTAGTTCCTTAGCTGGCATGGGTAAGGACCCTAGAAAGAGTCTTCTGGGGAACAATGATCTAGCTCTCTGCTCTGATGACTGTCATCTGTGACAAAATTGCCCTCTTTTTAAACTTTCTTCTTTTTTTTTTGTTGTAAAATCAAAGTACTACTTTATTAAATGAGTTATTTTACACAATATGAACATCAATATAATTACAATTGTAAAAAAAAATTTATAACAAAGATGGACTGATTTTCAGGTTTCCAAATCAGAGTCAACTGTACATTTACACAGAATTGTCTTTGCGTGAAGCCCAAAAGGGAACAGGATAAAAATGAGTTTCTGTAGCCCCTTTATTTTTGCTGATCAACAGTTTGTTAGAAAAGCAGCTGCAGGTTTGTTACCTAAGGTCTGAGACAGTAGAAGAGTCAAAGGTGTCATGAATTCACCTAGAAAACATAAGCAATATTTTCAATGATTGTAACCATTGTACGAATGCAACTCATATGCCTCTCAACTATCTAAGAAGACTATCAAGTTGTCTCTGATAGATTTGTCAACTTGCACATATATATCAGGGCAGCTTTGGCAGCAGCCTTTTGGTCATGTCCTTGTTTATTCTTTGTCTAGCTTGCTTTTTGGCATTCTTCTGCTGAGACTGAATCTTCTGCTGTACACGAGCCATATCCGGGCCAGGACAGTCTTGCGTTGGTTGGAGAGACCACACGGCGAGAGGGTCTAGGGAGGTCGCCGAAGGGAGAGCTTAAACTTTCTTCTTTTAGAATACAGTTGTGTATACCTTATCCAAAATGCTTAGAACCTAGAAGGTTTCAGATTTCAGATTTTTTTTTTTGGCTTTTGGAATATTTGCATATAGACACTGAGATATCTTGGGGATGGGACCTGAGTCTAAACACAACATGCATTTATGTTTCATATACACCTTATATGTATAGCCTAAAGGTGATTGTGTGTACTTTTTTTGGTACTGCAGTATTTTCACTATGACCCATCACATGAGGTCAGGTATGTAATTTTCCACTTGTGACATTATGTAGACATTCAAGAAGTTTCAGATTTTGGAGCATTTCAGATTTTGAATTTTCAGATCAAGGATGCTCAACCTGTACCTACTTTCTTGCCCTTTTGCCTACCTCTTTGTTATTCAAAGCCTAGCTCAAGTGTTCTCTTCCATAGATTTTCTGTAATGATTTTTTCCCTCATTGTTCCCTTTCTTTTAATACATGTTATAGCTCGTAATCTGTGTCTTTGTACATATTATCTTATTTAAGAAGCACTCCATGAATTTGCTTTATCTCCTCACATAGATTGTAAGCTACTGATACACAGGACAAAGCTGCTATGACTCCCTTGATATGACTCAACAAACGTAGTAAAATAAGCACTAGATACATTATGCATATTTAGTCACCTGAACTGAGGTGCCTGGAATGTTGATTTCTTATAATACTGCTCTTAAAATTGTGTATCTTCCAATCTGAGGTTCTATAAGGAACATGAGAAGAATATCTGTGAAGAAACAGGAAACACACATCAGAAAAATGGCAACTTTTATTAAGTGAAAAATAACTGTAGTTTTAGTAAATTCAAACTCAGAGCTAAAACTAATTATATTCCTGTGCACATAAATCAAATTTTGTTTTTTAATCCTGCTCTTAAAATTGTGTATCTTCCAATCTGAGGTTCTATAAGGAACATGAGAAGAATATCTGTGAAGAAACAGGAAACACACATCAGAAAAATGGCAACTTTTATTAAGTGAAAAATAACTGTAGTTTTAGTAAATTCAAACTCAGAGCTAAAACTAATTATATTCCTGTGCACATAAATCAAATTTTGTTTTTTAAGGGGAAAGGGTAATGGTCCCTCAAAACTAAAGGAAAATATTGGGTTGTCAGAAAAGTCATGATGTGTTTTTCTATGTAAAAATGTGTCAGGACTTTTCCGACAACCCAATAATTGACCACTATAATCATACTTTTAAGTTTCTGAATTATTATTTGAGATTGAATCACTTTAAAAACACATCAAAAAGTCTAGTTCTTAAGAATCACAGGACACAAAGCTTTCAATATGCAATTAGAGAATTACTAAAAAACAGAGAAGAAAGCAAAGGGATGTTATAATAGAGTATAATATGAATGTAATACAAAATAACATTAAAGAGGGTAGAGAGGGAGTAAGAGCAAAATGTTAGTAAAATAGAACAGGTTGTGAAGAGGCCACAGGAGAGGAAGTACAGACATTCCTAGCAATGAAAATAAAAAGAAAGAAAAAGGGGCTCTGTGGTGATTACAGAAGTAGCATGTGATGCTCTGCGTGGCTCACTCACATAAGAAGGTTCAGATTTGCACATGGAAACCCCCGAGTGCACTGGGCATGTGTGTGTGCCAGTATTCTTGGGTGGCTCAAGCTGGTAGTTGATCTTGACATAAAGACCTCATTGGGGATACTGTCTCTCTCTCTGTCTCCCACTCATGGAATAAACAAATAAATTAATTAACTTTTAAAAAGAAAAATATAGATAGAATAGAAAACAGAGTAGGACCAGTTGGTGGCGTAGGGGTTAAGGACCCCAGTTTGAATCCTGGCCCCAGAGGCTTGAAACTCACACTGGCCATGTGTGCATGTGTGCCCAAGATCCCAAGGAGAGAGTGGAAGAGAAAAGATTATAGCATGGCCACCCTCCCTGGGGAATGATTTCTTGGTTTCTGCCTCTCTGGCTTTTTCTTTCTCTCTGGTTAGCACACACACACACACACACACACAAACCCTCTCAGGATAAAAAGAAAGAAATAAAAAGAAAACAGGAAAGAGGAAGACAGTTTATAGTAGGAAAATTGGAAGAAAGTGACTAAGAAAGAAGAACTGACTGAGATAAAAGGATTTCATGTGTTCCAACAAAGAATGACTACTCAAGACTACAACTAAGAAAAATGGCTCTTCTCTGGTCTTAGGTGACCTCCTGACTGCAACACGGAAGGTTACCAAGAGAAACCTCTTGACCAAACTGAGCACCTCTTTCTACCTCATGTGCCTGAAATCCTCATCATTGACTTATCCTTGGAGCCCAGATATTGACACAGTGGTAGAATGTAACACTCTTTGGAACTGACTCACATGGAAAGGTTCTGGATTTGCATCTTGAGACCTCCTTGAGCAACTCAGGCCAGCACATGACCATGGTCCAGAGCTGGCTGGGGTTGGGTAATGGCATCAAGACTCTTTTGGGGGTGCTGGCTCTCTTTCTCTCACTAATGAAATAAATAATTAAATAAAATAAAAAATTCTGAAACAGCTACTCATTCTTTTTCTTTTGGAGAGGTTTTTGCCATAGGGCGGGTGCGCTCGCCAGAAAGACAGAGAGAGACAGAAAGTGAGAAATCACCCCCCAGGGGGGATGGCCACACTGCAATCCCTTCTCTATTCTCCTCTTGGGATCTTAGGCACGCATGCACACGTACCCGGCATGAGGTTACGCCACTGGGTCCGGGACTCTAACCGCGGTTGACTACATGGGAGACCAGCAACATAGCCATAATGCTAACTGCTGTTCCCCAGCCACTGATTCTTTGGGTTATTGCCTCACATTTCCAGGAGTCACTCCTTAAAGGCAATCTAGATTGACTAGAAGGATTAAAATGCATACAGCTTTAATATCTGCCATGAATCCTTCACAGATGAGTCTTTTTGAATACTTTCAAATGTACCTACTATCCAGGAATGACAAAACACTTTATGATCTGACCTGTGCACCCTCATCACTTCCTAATCCCTATGTTTTGTTTATTTCACTCCAAGCATAAATGAACACATCTTGTTCCATTGTTATCCTGTGCCTTTGCATGCGCATTCCCTCTGGAAAGAATGCCCTCCTTTTACCTTTTTACCAATCTCAGCTCAGGAAGTATCTCCTTGGGCTGGTCTTGTATGTAGCCTAGTGGTTAAGGGAGCTGGACCCCACATGGCTGACTGTGGTTCAAATCCTGGCCTTCGTGTTTTGAATAGCCACTATGAGTGTGTGTTCACACTCCAAATCCTGACAGGATGGGTAAATGGAAAAGAAGGGATTGCCACATGACCACAACCCATTGAAGGGGTACTTTTTCTCTCCCTTCCCCTTACCCTCTTCTCTCTCCAGCAAGCACATGTGCCTTCTGACAATTAAAAACAACACAAAAGGGACCAGCAGTTACTGTAGTGGCTATGTTGCCGGACTCCCGTATGGTCGACCACAGTTCAAGTCCCGGACCCAGTGGCTTAAACTCACTCCGGATGCGTGTGTGTGTGCATGCCCAAGATTTTGAGAGGAGAATGGAGGAGAAGGGATTGTGGCATTGCTATCCCCCCTAGGGGGTGAATTCTCAGTTTCTGTTTCTCTGTCTCTGTCTTCTGGCAAGCGCACACGCCCTATAGCAAAAACCTCTCAAAAAAAAAAAAAAGATATTTCCTCTTGAATTGCCTTCTCTTGTTCTATGGTCATTTGCATGTGCCTTACTTTGGGTAATATAGTTGATGTATTATAGTTAGTGATTTCAGTGTCTACTGTTCCTTTATAGACCATAGTTTCATGCTCCTAAACCAAACTATGCTTGTTCTATAATCACACATATCACACGGTAAGGTAGTTCTGTGTTTACAATTTGGGATAGTGGAATCACAAAAAAAGTGTGTCAGAAACTATGCTTAAAAGTTTCCTAGCTGTGTGATCTTCAATAAGTTATATAACCTCTAACCTCTCTGTGCCTCAGTTTTGCCATTTGAAAACCAGGGATAACAACAATAATAATGATATCTAATAATATTATGAAGAGATTTAAATAAATAATGCATGCATATGAAAGTACCTTAATCCATTCAGATGTTTTAAATTTCAATCTATGCAAAAATACAAAAGAAGCAACTAGGATTCAAGAAAACTGCATGCTATTTTGGATTCCTATACTGACTCACTTTTTATTCCTGGCAAGTTACTCAAGGACCCTGTTTTTTATCTATTTCCAACAAGCATCGTCAAGGGACTGGTCTCTTACATTTCTGATGTAACCATTGAGTTTCAACAGAATGAGTAACTGAAAAGAAGATTGAAGACTCTCAGAATGAGATATCTAAGAAATGCCAGGTGTAACTGTTGCCATCTGAGAAATAGCCAATCATCTTAATCACAATTGTTACCATGTCTTGAGGGCTTACTTATAATGTGTCCAGGCACTAGACCAAGTATTTTATTTATAGTTCTCTATTTTTAGTCATGTATAAGCCAAAGCTGATTGTTCTCTGGGCAGGCATGCAGTGAGAGTTTTCAAGTATAGAACTGAGTAGCCTGAGAGTGTATGGCTCTATTCTTTAGTAGCACATTTTGCTTTCTTATGGAGTATTTTTTTTCCTCTTTTCTTTCCTCCCCTTACTGTCTCTCTAGATGTTTTTCCTTTGTTCAAAGCAAAATGAAAAGAACTATACCTTCAACCATTGTATGAAGTTTTATGCCATGTTTGGAAGCTGGTTCATGGGGAAAGCTGTAAAAATTGAAACACTAGTTCTGTGAAAACAGCCATAAGTGCCTTCTTACTGGAGTGAGGTTACTGCTAAGGTATAATTAGTAGTAACACATATATTAGCAATTAGAAAGTCAGGGGAATCGAGACATGAACAAAAGACCATCTGTTATGAGAGAAATATCCAGCCTTCAAAATCAGTAGGTAATAGATGCTCTCTTCTTGAAACATAATAAATAGTTAAAGAATAACAAAAGGATGTCATTGCTTGCTAAAAATACTCTTGGGAATTCCCCCAAAAAAGCTACACAATAATAGCAAAAATTCTGATTTTTTTTTTTAAATTGAGCTAGAAATAAAAAATGGCAACAATTTTCCTCTAGCCTCATCCTGATGTTCAGAGACTCCTGCAAAAATAATCATGGACGATAATTATTTATTTTTAAGTAAAGTGACTTCTGATTATGCTGAAAATTAACTTTAAATTTAAAATCTCTCTAACTCATCTATGAAATTCACATGAAGAATGTTTGATTTGCCTTCTAAATGTAGCAGGCCAAGAGGAGTCATTGGAAATCTTGGAGAGAAGAGGAAAGAGCCTTGATTTTGGAGCCAAAGAAATCTGAGTGCTAATGTTTTGCTTTCCTGGCCCTGACTTCTGATTATGATGAAAATTAACTTTAAATTTAAAATCTCTCTAACTCATCTATGAAATTCACATGAAGAATGTTTGATTTGCCTTCTAAATGTAGCAGGCCAAGAGGAGTCATTGGAAATCTTGGAGAGAAGAGGAAAGAGCCTTGATTTTGGAGCCAAAGAAATCTGAGTGCTAATGTTTTGCTTTCCTGGCCCAACCCCAGAGGCACAGGCTGTAGGCACTGCTTTGTGATACTGGAGATGTAGAGGAAGGCCTTGGGTTCAGATCCCTGGTCAAGCTGAGCACACTGGGTGCACCTGTGATCTGGGTGCCTGGAGGGCTGGCCATGGTGAGACCCTGTCAAGAGTACTTGTCCCTCTCTCCTTCCCTCATTTGCTCAAGAAAGAAAGAGACTGTAAGAAAGTGTCAGGGGCCAGCAGACAGATAACATAGTAGCTAAGGTGCTAGTCTCCCACATGGCCAACTGTGATTTGATTCCCAGACCTGGTGACTTGAAACTCATGCCAGTTGTATGTGTGTGCAAGCCCAAAATCCTGAGAAGAGAAGGGAGGAAAGGCAATTGTGGTTTGGCCATCTCCCCGAGAAGTGATATCTCACTTTCCCTCTCTCTCTGTCTCTCCAGAGAGCACATGTGCCCTATAGCAAAAAATCTCTAGGGGAAAAAAAAAAGAAGGAAAGAAGGAAGGAAGGTGTGGAGAGCAGCCAGTCTGAGAAAATATGTGACTTTTAGACACATGTACAGATGAATTTTTGTGAGTTTCTTTAGTAATGGCTACTGAGAAGCATTTACAAACAAAAGTGCTATTTGCCTGTTGTTATTGGTTATTTTGTTGTTGTTAATATTCAATACTGATACTGTTTTTATTAAACACATATAGCTTTATTTAACCTTATACTGCCATGCAATATCAAATATTAAATATAAACAACAACAACAAAAACAACAAATAGCACTTTTGTATGTAAATGCTTCTCAATAACCATTGCTAAAGTAACACAAAAACTCATTTCTGCATGCATCTAAAAGTCACATGTTTTCTCAAACTGGTTACTCTCCACAGGAAGGAAGGAAAGGTGAGTGATTGCGTTCAGACTTGGCCTTCTAGAGTAGCAGTTAAGTGCTGTACAGAAGCCAGATCTCATGTGGCTGACCAGAGTTTAAGTCCTGGCCCTAGTGGGTTGAAAAACATGCATTTGTGTATATGCCCAGGCTCCTAATGGAATGGAGAATTGAAGGAAAAGAGACTGTAGCATGACCAGGCCCTATTGGAGGATTCTCTCTTTTCTCTCTCTCTCTGTCCCTCTCTGTCTCTCTCTCTCTCTCTCTCTCACTCACACACACACATACACACCATCATTCTAACTCTCTTGGGTGCATGTATGTTCTCTCTGGCTTTAATGAAATAATACATAGTTTGGAGAGGTTTTTGCCATAGAGTGCATGCGCTTGCCAGAAAGACAGAGATATACAGAGAGACAGAAAGCAAGAAACCACCCCCGCAAGGGGCATGGCCACGTGGCAATTCCTTCTCCATTCTCCTCTCAGGATCTTGGGCACGCACGCACATGCACCCAGCGTGACTTTAAGATACTGGGTCCGGGACTTGAACCGCGGTTGACTACATGGGAGTCCAATGACATAGCCATTATGCCAACTGCTGGTTCCAATGAAGTAATATTCAAAAAGCTTCTTCCTTCTCCACCTAATGTGGGGCTCTGGTCTAGGAAGTTCCTTAACCTCATTAAAAGCTCATTTTCCTTCTTTATACAATGGAAGTACTCACAGTTTCTCTTTTTTAAAAAAGAATTATCTACTTAATTTTATTTATTCATTTATTTATTTTAATTTGACCAGAGAGAGACATGTGGAGAGAAAGAGAGAGAGAGAGAGAGAAAGCGAGAAAGCAAGCCACCAGTTCTAGGACTCGAACTGTGGTTGGCCATGTGGAAGAATCCAGCTCCTTAACCACCACACCACCTGCTGGTCCCCAAACAGTACTAATAGTTTCTATTAGTGTTACTGTGAGTTTTTTTGGAAATAATGCAATCAAATTTTTAGTGTAATGCTTCTGTGCTGCTGTTGCTGCTGCTGCTGTTGTTGGGACAGTCAGAATTCTGAACATGCGGGTCCAAGCAGTTGTTTGGAGTGACAATCAAATGTCTTTACCTAATGGAGGCAGATCATTCTTGCATCTATAAAGTGAGGATTAGTAACGTTACTACTACACAGGGGTATGGGAATACAAGCAGATGGCACAGGTAAAACTGTACAGTATCTGGCATGCTGTAGGCACTCAATAAATGTTAGAAATGTTGGGGGGGGTGGTTTAGCACAGTATCTGGCACCAGGGCACTCAATAGGGTGTTGTTCTTATTATTAAATAGTTCTGAGATCTCCCTGTTCATCAGCAATCATCACAGGACAGAGATAGCCCAGCTTTGGCTAGTGCTTTGGGAAACCCTATACTGCTAGTGGACCAGAGCAGTGACTCAGCAAGGCAGACAAAAGGAAGACAAAATAAATGATGCCTCTTATATAATGTAGATTAGATATGGAGGAATGAGAAATTTATGCTAAATTAAGGTGACTAAGCATTCACTTAAAGATGTTCTATCCCTGCCTTAGCATACCCATTTATTTTCACATCATTTATCATGGTTATTGGAACGGTGTCAGCAGGTTTCTAAGACAAAGCCACACTGCAAAATAAATTAGTGTCCTGCTTCCCTTCAGGTGTAATCTGATTGCCAGATTTACCTTAAAGAAATAAATGTGAATCATGTCCAGATAACCTAGGAGAACATTCCAGATATCTCTTTAGATGTACTCGAGTCAAAGCACTGGTTTGCATTCAATTGTAACAGAAGGCCAGACCCTCCAACACAACTGCCATTTCAACTCTATAATGCTGCTACTGCTACTTTTTGTTTGTTTGCCAGAGGTCACTAGTTCTGGCTGGAGAGAAGCAAGGGCCACACTGCAATCCTTTCTGTATTTCTCCTTTTGGGATTGCGGGCATTTCTCCTTTCAGGATTTTACGCATGCAAGCACATGCACCCTGTGTGTTTTTCAAGCTGCTGGGTCTAAGACTTGAACTCTACATTCAGGCACATGGGATCCACCCACTTTAACCACCAGGTCACAGAGCTAGCTCTACTTATTCTTTTAGCAGGACCATGGTGGTTAATTCTTGGGTGACAAGTGGCTTCAGGACCATCCAAAGGGGTGTGCAGGCCAGGAAAAAACATGCTGGGAATTGCCTTTCACATTTTTATTCCCATGAAATCAGGTTTAAAGACACATTGGTGTGTTGGATGATGGCACAGCAGTAATTTGTGAACTGAGGATGACTCACATGGGAGATTTCCAGTTTAACATTCAGTAGGCCAGGCATGTACCATGATCTGAGGCTGGCTGACACTGGGGTGGATTGCAGAATCAAGACCCTGTTGGAATGCTGTATGTCTTTCTCTGTTTTATTCATGGAAGAAATAAATAAAACTGGGAAAAATATATGAATCAAAAGCAATCCGTGAGATGAAGGGAAAGCTGCCCACTCTTAGATATGGTGCTGAAAGTTTATGTGTGGTTGTGAGGCTTATCTATACATGAGGCTTATCTATACCACAGACCTCTCCTCTGTCACTGAGTCACTGTTCAGTATATCAGCAGAGTAGGGCTACCCAAAACACTAGCCTATGCCAGGGCTATGTCTTTCCCCCATAATTAGTAAATAGGAAGATTCTCAGGAGATTGTTTCAGGAGACTTAGATATTTATGATGGTGATAGTCCACTTTCATTTGCCAAGACTGATGATGTTGCTTGTTCTTTAGATGATTTTGATCATAACTAGGACTGGAGTGCCTGAGACAATAAGTGGGTATTTGCCTGTGATAAGCAAACCCAAGCCTTCTTATTCTCTCCTTTCTCTTTCCTTCCCCCTTCTTGTTCAAATAGTAATAATATTTTAATATATACATACTATAGGACAGAAGAGCAGAGTGTAGGCCTGAAGATCTACAATTGTAATGAATACATGCCTGGCCCTCACCCTTAGTCAGCACAGTTGGGTGTGAGTATTCACATCAACCATATAATTGTAGAAAATGGTGTGTATGTGGGGCTCCTCCCCAGTGCACATTTTTGAACCCTCTATATGTTATTATTATCCTTCATAAGATTTGTGTCAGTTCTTATTTTCCATGAAAAACTTTTTTAAAAATCTAAATAAGGGGGCAGCAGGTGGCATAGTGTTTAAGGCACTGGGATCCCACATAACTGACCATAGTTTGAGTCTCAGAGCTAGTGGCTTAAAAATGCCCCTGAACATGTGTATGTGTGTGTATGCCCAAAATCCTGAGAGGAGAGTGGAGGAGAAGAGATTGCGGCATGACTGTCCTCCCCGGGGGATGATATCTCAATTTCCCTCTCATTGTCTCTCTCTGACAAGCACATGTGCCATATGGCAAAAATCTAAAAATAAATAAATGAATAAATAAATACATCTAAGTATATAATTTGATGCAGAGTCCCATACATTATATATGTATACATTTATATTTTAGCATACAGATCTGAAATATGTATAGACAAAGGTTATGGGAACAATTGTAAAGTTAGGGAACCCAGCACTTGGGAGGATCAGGAGATTTAAGAAATGTGACTAGGCTGACAGCAGGTGCTACTTAAGAAAAGCCAGATCCCACAGGGCAACTATGGTTCAAATTCCTAGCCCAGCCAACCCAAAACAGACTGGACATATGTGTGAGTGTCCAAGATCCAATGGGCTAGAGAAAGGAGATCATGGTGTGGCCAGACCCTGTGGAGGGTACTTGTTCCTCCCTCCCTCTTTTTCCTTCTCATATATGTGTGCATGTTCTCTATCTGGAAAAAAAAAAATGTGACTGTCTCCAAAAAATTCAATTATTCCCAGACTGTTCTCAGAGAACATTTAGAAGAACTATTTTATAATTTGTAATTTCTAAATATTCTGCCATTTAATTTTTTAAAGTGCCTCCTTCTAAAGGATTCGTTGTGACATGTACTATATGACATATAGACACATTCTTAACCCTCTATTTCAATGAGAAGCTTGGTTAAGAAGCAGAGGAAATATGGGACCAGCAGTTAGCATAATGGCTATGTCACTGGACTCACACGTAGTCAACTGCAGTTCGAGTCCCAGACCCGATGGCTTAAAACTCACGCCAGGCCCATGTGCGTGCATGCCCAAGATCCCAAGAGGAGAATGGAGGAGAAGGGATTGTGGCATGGCCATCCCCCCTGAGGGGTGATTTCTCACTTCCTGTCTCTCTGTTTCTCTCTGTCTGGTGAGCACACGCGCCCTATAGCAGAAACCTCTCCGGAAAAAAAAAAAAAAAAGAAGCAGAGGAAATATAAAACTTAAGCGATGTCCTCTTCCCACTCCTGGGTCTTTTCATGGACATCCCAGGCTGCTTGGCTTTCAACTCTTTGATTTTTCATGGATGCTAATCCTGTAGCATTTAGCATACAAGACTACCTGTTAATCCTGTTAATCAGGATGTGAAATAGATTTAAAGTTCTCCCTACTAGCCACCTCAGATATAGAAACCCTCATCCCCATTTCAAGGGTTTCTTGCGGGCCTCTGGAAGTCTGTTTTTTAATTTTAAATATCTGCTCTGGGAGGGCTGCATCACATAGTTCCATCCCATGGAGGGAGTGATTAGTGGGCAAGTAGATGTTTTCCTGGAGAGATAAAGAGAGGAGCAACCTCCACAGGGTCTTGTCACACTAGGATCTCCTTCTTCCAGCCCTCTGGTCCTCTAGCCCATCAGATCCTGGGTACTGATGTGAGTGCCCAGTGTGTTTCAGGCTATCCAGCCTGAAGGGGAATTTAGAATATATCCAAAGCCTGTGAAATGCCTTGCAGATGGATTTTTATGGTTTAATATCAATGGCTGCTGAATCTTGGTACTTTATGATGCCAGCCACAAGCTGAAATCTATATATGAGAAAGTAAAAACCATAAGGCAGAAGATGAGAGGGAAATGGGTGAGGAAGAATGTATGTGACCTAAGACAACCCTTTCTGACTTCATAATTTCGTTAGACTGACACTGACCTCCTTTATAGAGCTCATCACAATATACAGATTAGAGTTCTTGAGTTCTCTTTTCCACTTGACTGCAAGTCCTTTGAAGGTAGGAACCCAGATTTTAGCTGTTATATCACTTGTCCTTAGGTCTGGCCTAATACATGACACATGCTCAATAAATGCTGGGTTAAAAAAAAAGTTTCAGACATCTGAAACTTTCGAGTCTTCTCTTGCATTCTTTATTCTGTTTAAATGTCTTCCTTTTTTTTTTTAAGTTTATATGTTTTTTCCATGAGCAAAAGAGAGAGAGACAGAGAGGGATAGCACCTCCAACAGGGGTCCAATGCTGTGATGTAAGCCTGGCCTTCAATCAGCCCTGGATCATGGGTGCACATGTGCCTCACATATTCAGGAAGTTCTTCAGATTTGAACTAGGGATCTACCCATGTGGAATTGCTTTGTAGTGACTGCCATGTTTTACTGCTGTGCTACCATCTGGCCCCTCAAATGTCCTCTTATCAGTTGCCTCCCTGACCACCCTATCTGAAATTACACCATCATTTTCCAGCCCTTAACTTTTTTTAATTTTGTACTCTAGCAGTTATCAGTACTTAAAATTATATCATTAATTCTTTCTCTGTTTGTTGTCTATTTTCCCTGATTAAACGTAATTTATGCAGTGGCAGGGGATTTTGTCTATGTATTTAGTGCTGAAAATCTCTAGAATTTAAAACAGTGCCCAACATAAAATACCATCTCAATAAAAAGTTTCTTGTTCAATATAAAGTGATAAAAATAAATAAAAAAATAGATTTGTAAGTTGGGCCTAAATTTTTTTGTTTATATAGTTTTAAACTGTGAAAAGGCATGCCAAATGTTTAATATGCTATACAAATAGATACTGCTTTATTCTTAGTATGTAGTGTCGTAGATAAAGATATGCGTGTTCTTTTTGTTTTGTTTTTTTTTGGAGAGTTCTTTTTGCTATAGGGCATGTGTGCTCGCCAGACAGACAGAGAGAGACAGAAAGACAGAAAGCGAGAAATCACCCCCCAGGGGGGATGGCCACACCGCAATCCCTTCTCCTCCATTCTCCTCTCGGGATCTTGGGCACACATGCACATGCACCAGACGTGAGTTTTAAGTCACCAGTTCTGGGACACGAACTGCAGTCAACTACATGAGAGTCCAGTGACATAGCCATTACGCTAACCGCTGGTCCCAAGATATACATGTTCTTAAACTAAACATAAGTACAATAAAATAGCATTGTCATTGCAGAAAAAAATAATTTTAATGTAATTTGTTTAGGACATTTTTGCATAAATAAGAAGGCAATAAAGACATTCAGCAATTTAAAAAAATGCCCAACACACAATACTATCTCAAATAGTTTTAGAAGCATGTGCCACAAGCTTGAGGAATAGTCTCCTATTAGTTTTACTCTATTAATTTTTGTTGTTTGGATTCCAAAGAATATCAGATAAATCTGAAAGAGTATTAAACATAGACTCATAGCAAAAGAAAAGTCTGTTCTAATTCTAGGTTTTATTTCTCCAAATAGTCACTAAAGTGATAAGGAGAATAAAAATGTAGAGTAGTCATTGAATCAGAAAGCCTCTTGGCAACATCAGTATATTAAATTTTCATCTTATCAGGGGCAGGTGGCTTTTGCAAGTACTTGTTTATTTCAAAAGGATAGCTTTATTTGAATTAATTTACTAGTTAAAACACACATTGCCTAAAAGAGATTTTCCTCATTTAAATTATCTTCATTTTCTGAAATATTTTCAAGGACAGTAACTTCATGCTGAGATAGAGAATGTACTTGAAGAGTGGTATGTAGCTCACTATTAACTGAAACTCCATGAAACGAGCCTCTTCATGTGTTTGGCAATTATAATACTTCTTTAGGATAAGATTCAAAGGACAGAAAAATATTTTACAACCAAAAGGAGAATGTTTGCCTTGTTTTATTGTATGTCCTGTATTTGGCAGGTCACTTAATGAGAACAATTCCTTGGGTCAAATTCAAATTCTCTCTGAACCATTTCCATGCAAATAGCCTTCTCCCCAACACACAGTTGTACCTTGAAGTGTCTGGCAATGGACACAATAGGGAGACTTAGAATGGAGAAGGGATTGCGGTGTGGCCATTCCCCCGGGGGGGGGGGGGGTAGGTGATTTCTTGCTTTCTGTCTCTCTGTCTCTCTCCATCTTTCTGGCGAGTGAACATGCCCTATAGCAAAAACCTCTCAAAAAAGAAAAAAAAAAAAAAGGGAGACTTAGAGTTAAATCCTGCTTTTAATCCGAACCTGGAAATAGGTCTTTCATCTTCCAAGTGATCTTCAGATGATATATATGTGATACTTTCTTTTCCAAAAGTCCATGCACTGAATGTCAACTCTGCTCACTATCAAGTGCAGGCAATTATGAACTTAAGCTGTTATAAAGTTTAAAATAGTACAAAAGAAGATAGTAGTATATGACCATAATATGAACAGAAATAAAATACAAAATTCTGTATGTGGAATAATTGATCATCAAATAATGGCTTAGAGGTTCTGTTCTTAGAGTTTCAGGTGAGGACTGGTGTTAACAAAGATTGTGAAAACTACACATTGCTGGTTTTGTTTGAGAGTAATGACAGTCTTTGAAATATTCACTGGTTGAACAGAGGGGGGTAAGTCTACAAACAAAAGGAAAAAAAGAAATTAATACCACTAACTGCAAGATTTTACACATCTCTGTCAAATTACCCTACAACAGAGCTCCTGAAAGCTATGTTGGGTGTTTAGTAAAAGAAGGCAGCATATTTATGGTGAGGGAAATGGGCAGTTACAAATTTGGCAAACAATTCTCATTAGTTGTCTTTGTGTTAACTTTTTTCTAACTTCTCATTTGTGAGTGCAGTTCTTATGTTGTTTTTCAGACATTTTCTTTGCTTTTCTTTAATAGCAATAATGCTAGCAAAGTTTTTTTTGCTATTGTGGATAGAAATACACTTTCTATGCCTACCGATAGCATGTGAGGCTTTTTCTTTCCCAAATAGTTTTTCTGTTGTGACATTTGAAAATGAACTTGCAATGTTTTCCACTGTGATTGTAGGGGGATTATAGACAAAAACTCTTTTAAGATATCTTGTTTTGTTCCTGCTTAGAACTACTATCAGTTTCACATACTCTTTAGTCTTCTTGTCTTTAGGTAGGATCAAGGAAGAAAAGAGAAGAGCTTCAAAATTTTTTATTTCTGGTTTTCCCTGTTAATTATCACAAGAGAAAGTCAAGCTTCCTTACTTACGACAAGTAAATCCTTTAATATGATTTTATCTGAAAGTTTATAACTAATTATTGGGCAACCATGTGATCAGGGCTACTTAAAAAAAAAGCCAAACAAAATTGAAATTGAAACCATTTCTTCTGCCCTAAATGACTAAGCTGCTATGTTTTCCTCAAACAGTAAACTGACCAGACTTTATCTTTGACTTCAGTGTATTACTAGCTGCCCTGAAATGTCAAGTTAATCTTAGAGGCTCATAGGATTAATATAGAACATTGTTCCACTTTTTTTTTAATCAGTAGTGCAATATACCCTCCTCTCCCTTTTTGAGAGTAATTGGGACTGTATACTTGATTTCTTAGTGTACTAATAAATGGTCACCTTAGTTATAACATGACAATTATTAAGTTACAGTTCTTCAAAACACAATAATATACATTTCAAAAAAGTGTTCATAATTTATTTACAAGGCAAAGTCATTCATTAATTGTTGTCAGTGTTTCTTATAGTTCCTCCCTTTTCAGGAATCCATCAATGACAATTATTTCACATTGAACAAAAGGTACTTCATTAAAGAAAAGAGGATTGTTTGAATAACTGCAGCTGTTTCTACAGACAAGGTAGAAAGAACACAGACAGTTGGTTTGTTTAGGGGAACAAATTAATGAGTCTTTAGTTAGGAAGGAAATGGCCTGAGCTGAGAGTAGAGGTGGGAACAAATGGCAGCTAAATTGATCTTCTCAATAAAAGCACAACATTTTAAATTTTCTCCCAGGCAGCCAAAAGACAAAAAAGTTATGACCAGGAATCTGTGAAAAAGTGTTGATGGGAGAATGGGTTCCAGAATCATAGCAGCTAGCAAGTACTACAATATAGCCAAGGCAGGAACTGATGTCTGATATTCAATTATTACAGGTAGTTGCAGCCCCCCTCTCTTAGGCCAACTTTCAGTAAAAGTCTGTTACATGCCAAAGTATTGTGTTAGTGGCACCTTGAGGAGTCACACAAGAGTGGATTATATTTATGCTTGGAATGAATGAGTGTCAAGACAGTTTTCAGTAATGATACTAAGACAGGGAATGCAGGGGTGAAGGGGATGATCAGGCCCAGCACCTGCAGTGGGACATGAAAAAATAGAGGCATGGACATGGAGAGGGTATAGCAAAGTGCAGATTTTATTGAAGGAGAGGGAAGAAAAAACTGTGGTCCCAAGAAGAAAGGAAGGGTCCTGGAAGATGGGTTGAACTGAAGAA
The DNA here is from genome assembly GCF_000334495.1 of Tupaia belangeri chinensis. Lineage (NCBI taxonomy): Eukaryota > Metazoa > Chordata > Mammalia > Scandentia > Tupaiidae > Tupaia > Tupaia belangeri. Next base: position 461,515 of record NW_006206561.1, read on the forward strand.
AGGATATTAGGGCTATCTTGGTCAGGAAGGGTTCGGGGCTTGTTCTAGGTGGGGCTTACCCATACATTTCCCTCATGATGGGGGTGAGCTCATGCCAGATGGGTCCAGTTATTCTTCTCTGAATTTTGGAGTGTTTATGATGGTCAGGAGATTCTTTGTCTAGAAACTTTGGGCCATAAAAGCTATTCATCTTCTTCCTGGAAGGTGCTAGATCTTGAAAAACAAAAACAAAAAAAAACTCTGTTTGGGACCAGCAGTTGACTTAATGTCTATGTCACTAGACTCCCATGTAGTCAACCGTGGTTCGAGTCCCAGACCCAGTAGCTTAAACTCACACCAGTCTCGTGTGCATGCATGCCCAAGATTCTGAGAGGAGAAGGGAAGAGAAGGGATTGCAGTGTGGCCACCCCCCACCTCCCCCAGGGGATGATTTCTCACTTTCTGTCTCCCTCTCTGTCTTTCTGGTGAGCACATGCAGTCTATAGCAAAAACATCATTCCTCCTCCCCCCCCAAAAAAAAAGCCTAAGTCAATCACTAAGCCACTGCTGCAAAGCCATCTTTCCTGAGCAAGCAGCAAGCTTAAAACTTAGCCATCTCATGTGGGCTGTGTGTACATGCATACTCAAAATCCTGAGAGGAGAATGGAGGACAAGTGATTCCATTGTGGCCATCTCTCCTGGAGGGTGGTTACTCACTTTCTATCTCTCTTTCTCTCTGGCAAGTGCATGTACCCTATAGCAAAAATCTCTCTCTTAAAAAAAAAAAAAGCCATTTCTTGATTCCCTTTTAAGCCTGTAACTTAACTATATTCCTTGGATCCCTGCCTCCTACCTCAATATCAGGATTGCTGAAGTTGGTCAAGAAGTGAACTGAAAGCATGAATTTAGTATTAAAAGTAACAATAATGACCAGAAGTATAAGGGAATTTCAAAAAGTTTGTGGAAAAATGGAATTAAAGTACAAGTTTATTTTGATGCAAAAGAATTTATAAATCCATGCATAGGTGTTTCATAATATGAGTTTTCTATAAACTTTTTAAAGGCTCCTCTTGCAAGGGAATATTAAGGAAAATGCTGGATTTCCTGCAATTGTATAAGAATAAGGACTTTAGTTCTTTTCTTTAGATATGAAAAGATAGTGAGCTCAGAAGACTAGAGAACTAGAGGATATTCAGTTTGTACATGTTAGGGGGCACAAATTACTTCCTGCCCCCCTGGTAACTTTGTGAATTCTTGTATATTCAGATTTTAAGATTTTTCATTCTTGTACTTTGTTAGTTTTTCTGTCTTTAAATAAGGCTGTTCATAATGTTTGCAGTACCTTTATATTTTACTCGAGTGCTCCAGTTTATATTTTAAATTCATGAAGTTTAATTATCATTCTATCTTTGCTCAAGCCCTAGACATATTTTTCTTGTTTTCCTTGATCATAATCTTCAAGTTAATGATTATAATACTACTATGATTTTACATTAAGTGCCTTATTAAAAAATACTCACTGGTGTGTTCCGTGATATACTCAATCCTCTACAGAAAGGGTATTATGTTTGAAAAAATTGGAGGAACACTGTAAACCAGAATCTAACACTATCAGATTCTTAATTCACATCAACAAAGAGGTTAAGAGGACCCACAGGGGGAGAAAATATATTTAATATGGTTTAATCCAGCTCTATTTGACTGTTGAACTGACTTTTTTTAACCTAATACCTACTTATATCAATTGAACATATATTCATTAAAGCAAAGGAGTCCAAAGTGCTTTTATAGTATCTCATTTATTCTCACAAATATAATATGAAAAAGCATTTACTGGTCAAAGAAGAAAAAAGTCATATAACTCCATTTATGTTTAATGGGTCTTTTTTTTTTTTTT
>NW_006206561.1:466204-486877 GCF_000334495.1 Tupaia belangeri chinensis
GAGAGACAGAGAGAGACAAAGATAGAAAGCGAGAAATCACCCCCCAGGGGAGATGACCATACCATAATCCCTTCTCCTCCATTCTCCTCTCGGGATCTTGGGCACGCACGCACATGCACCCGGTGTGTTTAAGCCTCCAGGTCTGGGACTTGAACCGTGGTCGACTACGTGGGAGTCCAGCGACATAGTCATTACACTAACTGCTGGTCCCAAATGGGTCTTTTTTTAATATTTAATATCTTTGTTTATTTTTTATGTACATAGTCAAATCATCTGTGAATAACATTTTTACTCTTTCTTTCCAATCTGCATTTTTTCATTTTATTTTATTTATTTAACTTTATTTCATACCAATGGAAATATATCCAAGTTACTTTGCCTTATTAATAAAGTTTCCAAACATTAGGTATAAGATTATCTCAATTTTTTAAAATTAATTAATTAATTTACATTCATTCACTGAGCATTGTCACAGCATACAAAATGTGATTTCTCATCCAGAATATACAGCGTAGTGGCTTAATCATACATGTTATCATCAATAGTGGTTGAGGGCTCTGGACTCCCTCCCACATGGCTGACTGCAGTTCAAGTCCTGGACCTTGCGGCTTGCTTTCTCACCTTCTTTCTCTCTCTCTCTTACTCTGGTCAAATTAAGATAAAGTTAAATAAAATGACCAAATGGGTCTTTATAAAGAGATTACACTTAGAACAATTTGCACCTTTTATTTCATGGAAAATTAAATTCAATCTGATTTCTTCCAAATTATCCTCCACTTACTTCTTCTGATATTTTATTCTTTCTTTATTCTCCATAATACAATGTTTAGTATCTATTGTGTTCCACTGAACAAGTATTAGGAAACATTGCTATGATGTTTTAATATAATAATATAGTTTCCTTTTTTAGTACATAAGTCCTTAATTTCTGAATCCACTGTCTCAAATTGACTATGTAACTTCCTCTACCAACCATGGCATCCGTGGGAGACCATGAGGCATCATTATTTTGATAATAAGGCAAAAATCAAAGTAGCCAAAAGGAATTTGATCAACATCTATGAAAAAGCCACTTTACCACTGAACCTAAGCCTTCTTAATTCTAAACTTTTTCAGTGTCCCTCACCCACTCTCAGACCACAAGATAGGCCCTAACACATCCTGTTTTAGGATCTAGATGTAGGCCAAATCCTCTTATTAAGATTTTGAGAAATGAGGGGGCAGAACATTTAAAGGTTTTAGCCAAGATCACACAGCTAGTTTGTAGTGAAGTAGAAACAATAATCTAAATTCTTTGACCAAGTCCTGTCTTCTCTTTGTTATGGATCAATATCAGACACTTTAGAGTTCCTAAAACTAGCAACTATCAGCCACAACATACATACACACAAGCCAAACAGGTAGTTTTTTTTTTTTCTTCCAGAATAAAAGCCTTAGTGAGATGGGACCAGTAGGTAGCATGGTAGTTAAGACACTGGACACTCCCACATGACTGACCACAGTTCGAGTCCTAGACCTGGTGGTTTGCTTTCTCACTTTCCCTCTTTCTGTCTGTCTCCCTATCATTCTCTGTGTGTCTCTCTCTGGTCAAATTAAAAAAATAATAATGAATAAATAAAATTCAATAAATAATTCCTTTAAAAAAGCCTTAGTGAGATATTTTACTGGGCAATTTACTAAAATGATAGAAAAATTCCAAAAATATTTTTATTCAGAAAAAAAATCAAAACAAGTTTTGAGGTTTTCTAAGTAAATTTGCTTATCTGTCCAGCACCTGTCCTGACATCCTAACCTACCAGAAATGATTGGTATTAAGAACCTATATGTCCAAGAATTCCTGAACTTTCATTAATGTGCCAAATTATACTTTTTAGGCATCGATTTAAATTCACAACACATATTTACAAAAATTGGCCATGAGGAGTGCTTTTGGAGCTATCGTAGCTAAGCATGATAATATAAAAAAGAGATTATCTCACTGAAATCTTCTCTCAGCCCTCTAAAGGATATTTATCACCGAATACATTTCCATGCTCTATTTTCCTTCCTCTTACAAGAACTGAAGAGTTCAAGTCCCTATCAAAGATTAGCCCTGCCATTTGTGCTCTGGATTCCATCCCATAAAATCTCTCTCTTTACTGGAACATTGCCAGTGGCATCCGAACATGCTCTACTCTTTTGTCTTAAATAAGCTAATGAAACACCTCAACCCCTACTTCTTCCTTAGATACTATTCCATTTCTCTACTCTTTTATGGTAAAACTTGAGTTTTTCACACACACTGACTGTATTTCCACACCTCTAATTGACATTTGAACATAACTAGGGAAACAGCAGGGGAGAATATTCATTCACCTTATGCCCAATTCTCAAAAATATTATGTTGTCATGATAGTTGTTAAGAGTATGGTGAAAAGATATTAGAGTATGCTGTGCGAAAGATTAACCATGAGACAGAAAACAGTCAAATGTTTTCAATCTTTAAAAAGTATACTTGGAAGACCAGCAGATAGTGTAATGATTACATCACTGGAGTAGTAACCACGTAGTCAACCATGGTTCAAGTCTTAGACCTGGCAGCTTAAAAGTCATGCCGGGCATGTGTTGTGCACATTCCCAAAATCCCGAGAGGAGAATGGAGGTGAAGGGCTTGTGGTGTGGCCATCCCCTCTCAGGGGTGATTTCTTACTTTCTGTCTCTCTGTCTCTTTCTATGTCTCCAGTGAGCACATGTGTCCTATAGCAAAAAAATAAACAAATAAATAATAAAAAATAAAAAACTCTTTAAAAAATAAAAATGTACTTGTGGCCAGCAGGTGGTGTAGTGGTTAAGGCACTAGACTCTCACACAGCTAACTGTGGTTTGAGTTCTGAACCTGGTGGCTTGCTTTCTCAGTTTTCCTCTCACTCTCTGCCTCTCTCTGGTGAATTAAAATAATAAATAAATAAATAAATACTTTGAAAATGTACTTGAGGCCTAGCCGCTGTGTTGTAGGTGGTAGGATGCTGCTTGACAATGTTGTACTCATGTGGAAGACCATAGTTCAGATTGTGGGTCAACCTGAAACATGCCAGGCATGTGCACCTGTGATCCTGGCTGGATGAAAGGCTGGGAGAGAGGATCACAGCAAGATGAGTACCTATTGAAGGTGCATGTTTCTCTCTATATTCTCTCTTTCATGAGTGAAATAAACTAAAATAGGACTATGCAGTGCATGGTGGTTAGGTAGCTGGATCCTACATGGGTAAATATGTGGTTCATATTCCAGACCCAGTAGGTTAAAAAACATGTCACATGTGTGTGTGCACATGCCCAAAATTCTAAGGAGAGTGGAGGAGAAGGGAGTGCAGCATGGTCAATCCCCCCTGGGTGGTGATTTCTCACTCCCCCTCCACCCATGAGTGCACATGCCCTATAGCTAAGTAAAAATAAATAAATAATTAAAACGTCAATGTTGGGGGTGGCCCTATAGTCTACTGCTTAGGGGAGCTAAATTCCACATGGCTGAACATGGTTCAAATCCCTGACTTGGTGGCTTGAAAACACTTCAGCTGTGTGTGTGTGCATGCTCCAAATCCTGACAGGATAGAAAAATGGAGCCAAAGGGATTGCAACATGATCATGTCTCATTAGAGAGTGCTTTCTTCTCTCTCTCTCTCTGGTGAATACACACACACTCTGGTTATTAAAAAATAAAATAAAATATACCCAATCCCCCACCAGATGTAGAAATCCTGCCCCTCAGTCCTGAATACACCCACAGCCACATTTTTGCTCTTTGATCCATTCCATTTTGTCCTCTGTCCACTGCAATAGACCAAAACATCTCTCATTAAAGTCATCAATGATCACCATGTTGCAAAATCCAATTGTAAGTTCTCTGTCCTCCTCATACCCAATCTCTCAGTAGTATCTGATCTTGTTAATCATGTCTTTCTTCCCAGCATGAATACACTATATATTAGTCTAGTCAAAGATATTGCTATACACATTAACAACAGTAATTTTTCATTTTTGTGCCCCTTAAATGGTTTTCTCCCCCTCAGTTGCCTCCTTTCTATCCACCCCCATTTCCCACCCTCCTCCCACACTGTCTCCACAGTTTCTAGATCCACAGTTGCTCTCCACGGTTTAGTCACTTCTCCTTAAAATACTATTTCTCTTGGATTGCTTGACATTATACTCTCCTAGTTTTTCTTCTGGTTTGCTATCTAGTCATTCTCAAGCTGTTATATTTATTCTTTCCTCACCTGACTTTATTTTTTTGGAGAGGTAGTTGCTATAGGGTGCGTGTGCTTGCCAGAAAGACAGAGAGAGACAGAGAGATAGAAAGTGAGAAATCACCCCCCCAGGGGAGATGGCCATGCTGCAATCCCTTCTCCTCCATTCTCTTCTCAGGATCTTGGGCACACACGCACACGCGCCCGGCGTGAGTTTAAGTCGCCGGGTCTGGGACTCAAACCACGGTCCACTACGTGGGAGTCCAGTGACATAGTCATTACGCTAACTGCTGGTCCCCCTCACTTGACTTTTAAGTCTTACACTGTAGGATGCTGGAGCAGAATAAGCCCACTATGTATGTTCTTTAGTATCTCAACATACTACTTCAGTGGAAGATCACAGTAGCTGAATAGCCCTTTCTAGGTATACAATTAGCAACTGAACACAGTGTACTTTCTTCTGTGCTGGAGGATTAGTTATCTACATCTTACCTTATCATTCTTTCTTTGCATCTCTGCCTTCTTTCTGCATTTTGTGTCCCTATAGGAATGTGTTCTTTGAAATTTATCCTTCTAAATTCACTTCATTATTGAACTGAAGTAGCAAATTAGATGGGACAGAACAGGAGTAAAAGGTAGAATCAATGCCTACAAGCTATGTTGTCATAGCAAGGAAAAACGGCATATTTCAATACTATGAGGAAATAGACTTTCCCTTGTTTGAGGGCTGTGTGAGGGGATAATTTATAAAGGAAGATTAAAGGAACAAAATACATATAACTTGGCTTAGAGGGAGGTCTAAAGATCTGCAAATATATCCAACTGTGCAAACATTAGCAAGAGAAAATATTGATTTAGCTTAGCATAAAGTACAAGGGGCTGTAACTAAGAATAATGAGGTTAAACTTCAAGAAACCAGAGAGGATGCAATGGAAATATTAGAATAAGCATATGGAATAAGCCATGGAGTATTCTTTAGAAGGAGCCTTTGCTAATAAAGGAAAAACAACTCTGTGAGATGAAACAAATATTTATTATAAAGATCAGAGACATCCTCAACTCCAAGTCTGCGTAGAAGCAGAGAATACTAGTTCTCTATCTTGTGTGGCCTTAGTGTGGTTGACAGTTCCTATATTTCCCCCACATACCTATAAATAGGTTCTGATTCAACCTCTGCCTCCTATAGATACTTCTTGATTTTTTCTTTTTAGTTTAGCTTTGTTAAGTTTTTGATATAAAGCGTGTGCTTGCTGGAGAGAGACAGAGACAGAGAGAAGGGGAAAATAAGAAATTACCTACAAAGAGGGATGGCCACAATGCAATACCTTCTTCTCTGGAGATTTTGGGTACACACATATGTGCCCAGCATGTTTTTCAGCCTGCTAGGTCTGGAACTTGAACTGTGGAGTCAGCCATGTGGATTCAGCTATCCTAACCTCCATACCACCTGCTGGCATTCCTTTAACTTTTAAAGAAAATGAATACCAACATTTTTCCCCCTCACTTCAGAGCACACATAAACAAGGAGAATATTTGTGGGGCATGTTAGAAATCAGAGATTAGCCAGAGGCTCCTACTGCCTTAGACCTTGGTTGACCACCAATCTTATCCCTACAATCTTGTTACCACAAAGATTGAGGGGAAAGATTCATTGGCTTACCTGGAACTTAATCTTGACAAATTGGTGTTCTTCAGCACACTGGTTAGGAAGCACTGTGCTAAGAGCTTTTGTTTAAGTGTGGGATACAGGCAGTCCCCAACTCTCAACTCCCAGTCCCTTATTCTACCCCTCCTTTTCACTATCTCCTTTGGCTGCCCATAAATAAGTCCCTCTCCACTTTCCTATCCCCTAACCCCTTTTCTACCAAGTTACTGCTTTTTCCCCAAGATCCTTACAATGTGAAAACAGCCATAGTTAATATATTTTTAGGAAGTAGATAGGCATTTTTCTAGTTCTCTAGAGTTGACCACTACTTTTTGCATGTTTGAGTAGGAGAAAAGCAATAGTCACACAGACTTTAAAAAATGCCCAGTTAGAGTTTGCCTGGTCCATGATTAGGTTGTTCTTTTACATCTGAAAGGACTCCAAGTTTACTAAACACCAGGAAAGGGTTATAATCTCTTCAAAGTTGCTGAATATAAATAGTAATAACAAGCTGAGATTCTTGAGTTATTGAATTTGATTTTATAAGTATCAGCTATAGTATTTTAATGATGTACTCCTGAACATTCCTAAGGCTGTTTAAAAATAGGCCAAAGAAACCATTCAAAGTACTAAGCCAACTTGTAATGCACAGGCCACTAAATGCATTATGCTTATACACAGAAGACTTGTAGAAAGCTCTAAACATTTATTAGAATTTCAAAATAATTGAGAAGATAACAGTCTTTGCATCTGAGAAACTCAGTGGGATGAGTGGAAAGAGTATAGGTCCAAGACTTACCAAGACTTAGAAGTTTTAGATTCTCTCTAGTCCTGGTTCTGTCATTAGCAAATATTGTAGACTTCAATTCACTGGCTCCTCCTAGGTCTTACTAGCCTTATATTTTAAAATGAATGAAGTTAGACATGTTGAATTGAATACAGGCATTATTATCTATTCTATCTTCAAACTCCACAAAAGTGATAAGAAGGGAATAAAGAAGATATAACTCATTAAGAAATATATATGTGTGTGTGTGTGTGTATGTGTGTGTATATAGATAGATAGATAGATAGATAAATAGATAGATAGATAGATACATAATGATGGGGATGACAACAGACAACAAAAATTTGGAAACTGAAAAGTAGATGGACAAGTGTTAACACCACATCTACAGACCTTGCAAAAGTGAAACCCAAGCCTGCAGAGGAGGTAGGTAGGAAGGCAAGAAGCAAGTCCATCCTCTTTAACAAAAGTCCCAGAATGCTTCAATAGTTTAAAAAATATTAAATGCTTCGTCAGAAAGGGCAGTTGAAAGTGAAGACAAGTGGCCTCATGAAATGCCTTGAAAGCAAAGAGATGAATCTCCTCCAGCCCAGATCCTGTTCCTATCTTGTACTCCTAGACAGCCACTTTCCCACTCCCATTTTGGTTGGAGACAGAGGGTTTAATCTTTGGAGAGGCTTAACCACTGTGACTTTAGGCTCAGAGACACCAGGGCCAGCTGAGGACAGAGGAAATGCCTTATAGCAAAAGTAGAGGAATGAAAGAAAAATTTTCCATACTGAACTATGAAAGCCCCAGTGCCTTTTCCATATTCAGTGCCCCCAAAATAGCAGCCAGGCTCCTGTCCCAGTAGAGGTTGCAAAAAGAGGACAGAGAGTTGTAAGAATAATTCTTTCCAAATCAACAGGAGAATGACAGTACACCAGTATCTTTGGATATATATTTAAAGGAGGATTTTAATTCTTTAGAAAATATGGGGGGCTGGCCCATGGCCTGGTAGTTAAGAGAATCGGATCCCACATGGCTGGCTGTGAGGTTTGAGTTCTGACCCTGGTGGCTTGGAAAACACAGAGGGTATATGCATGCCCCAAATCTCAACAAGATGGAGAAATGGAGGAAAATGCATTGTAATATGACCACACCCCAATGCAAATGCTTCCTACTTCTCTCTTCCCCTTTCTCTGTCTGACTTTGGTGAGTGTGCATACCTTCTTGCAAAAAATTTTAAAAAAATTTGAGAATGAATCACCTATCAGTACACAGAAAACTAAGCAATTGAGAAAAATGAGCCAATAAGTGAGCTCCAGGAAATAAAGTTATACAAGAAAGGGAAAATAATCATTATAAACTGGGTCTGTTAGCTATAAATAACATGATGCAGTCATAATAACATAGACACTGAACTGATTTAACCAAAACCAGTGTATGCTTTGGGTAGATCGGGCATTTTGGAGAGTTGAATTATCATCTATAATAGGAAGTCAGCAGATATTACCTAAAACTGAATTTTAAAAAATAGCAATATAAGTCTATAATTTAGATATGTAGAAGTAAACGCCAGAAGAAACAGAGCAAAGAGTTTTATGTCCTTTGCTTTTGGAGAGTAAGTATCAGCAGTTGGAGAGGATGGAGCAGGGGACCACTTAACTTTTTAAAGTACAAACACTTATTACTGAAATTTAAAAAGTAATTTTTTTAGAGATATTTTTGCTATAGGGTGTGTGCATTTTTGAGAGAGACAGAAATAACCCCCCCCCTCCGGGATGGCCACACCACAGTCCCTTCTCCTCCATTCTCCTCTTGGGATTTTGGGCATGCACACACATGCATCCGGCATGAGTTTTAAGTCATTGCATCCAGGACTCGAACCACAGTTGACTGCATGGGTCTTAGTAGCATAACCATTATGCCATCTACTGGCCCCCAGTTTTTTTTTTTCGAGTTGGACTAAATAATCCTAGGTATTTCCTACTTAGAAAATCCAGTAACTATGGGGCTGGTAGGTGGCATTGTGGTTAGGGTGCTGGACTCCCACGTGGCTGACTGTGGTTAGAGTCCCGGACCTGGTGGCTTGCTTTCTCTCTTTACCCCCCTCTCTCTATCACTATGTCCCTCTCTGGTCAAATTAAAATAAATAAATAAAGTTAAATAAAATAATTATTTTAGAAAAAGAAAATTCAGAAACTATGAAAAACATTAATACTTTCTTCTAAGAACTTAAACCCCACTCTTCTTTATTAGATACTACATAGGAAGAGGATACACTAAGACTTCCAAACCCTCATAGATTCCCACAGTATATGAAATACCCAGCTATTATACTTACATAGGTAGTTTACACTTTGGTTAAAAATCAGTTTGGTGGGTGGGCTTATTCCCTTCCACAGATGTATGGTTACTTTTACTTTGGATAATACATGACCTTCATATATGTACTCAGTCTGAAAAACAGATGGAGAGCAGATATGGTTGTTACCTAGAATTTTTTTTTAATTGGTAGAAGGTATATACATTCGCCAGAAAGAAACAGAGAAAGAGGCTGAAACCAACCCCCAGTGGGATGTGGTCACACCGCTATCCATGCTCTTCCAGTTCTCCATCCTGTTGGGAATTTGGATATGTGTACCCATATGCAGTTGGGGCCAGGACTTGAATCACTATTAGCCACATGAAATCTAACACCCCTATCCACTAGACTATAGGGCCAGCCCTGCTACCAAGAATTCAAAGCTACCATCTGTATTATTAGCCTGAACCAGGAGAGAATGTCTATGTCCCATGACTGATCTTCACCCCATCTATATTATATATTGAGTATACTCTTTCCTTCCTGATTTAATTTTTTCCTTGGATTGCAACGTTTTTCTTTTTAAGTTTTTGCTATTGGGTGTGCACACTTTCCAGAGAGAGAAATAGTGAGCGAGAGAGAGAGAGAGAGAAATCACCCACCAGGGGGATGGCCATGTTGCAGTCCCTTCTCTTCCACTCTTTTTTTTGGATTTTGGGCACACAAGCACATGAGCCAGCATGATTCTCAAGCCATCGGATCCAGAACTTAAACTGAGAAGCTGATTGTGTAGCATCCAGTGCCTTAAATGCCACACCACCTGCTCACCCTGAATTGCAACTTTTATATCATTCTCTTTCCTTGGTTTTAGTGTTTACTTGAAAAATCTAATTACGAATTTTTATCAGCATCACTAGCAGTAACTCTCAAATTTCAGACTAAATCTACCTCTTGTTTCTTGTTAAATCCAAGTGCTGATGCTTCCTCATCTCTCATTCTTGTCCTTGTTCAGTCCCTGCATTATATCCAGTCTGATATAGTCCAACAATAAACAAATCATACTTGATTCACTACGAACCTTGGTTACAATTTTAAATATAAGAGGTTGGTGACTATCAAAATGCTAAGTCTTGTGTAGTAGTAGGTTGGAGCATGGTATGAATTCTTTTTGTATTCTTACTAATTGCTGCTCTATGAGACAGCATCCACCTTTCATTGCCCATTTATATTGCTTCCTTCACCCTTATAAGCATTAGGACAGTTTTTGAGTACCAACCCTAGTAAAATGACCAACACAAGCAATTTGTCTTGAGCATTTCTTCATCTTCCTTAGTCTGTTCCCTTCTTTCCATTTGGCAGATTGGACTTTTTATATGATTAAAGCATCATCTTACTCTTCCTTCGCTCTTGAATAGTGATTATTGGAATGGTTAAGGAGCATATGCAGACCTATCACTCCTTTCCATACCTGACAGAACTTAACTGTCTGGATTTCCACCCAGCTTGGGCTAAGTTCTCTGCCAGAGAATTGGAACCACAATCTATTTCAAATGGTAAGATTTATTTAATGTAATTCCTGTCCCAGATAATAGCTGCACCTCCACAGGCTCCTTTACTCTGAGTTACCCAAAGAAGGTACGGATGCATGCATGTGTGTGTGCATGTGTAGGAGGGGATAGCGAATAATATTGGTAGATGGAAGGGGAGGAAGGAGGAGGTAGGTGTTTCTGGGGATTTTCACTTCTCACCATGTGCAGAGAGTTGCATATACTCCTTACATAGATAGTCCTTCCTTTGAAGCGACTTTATTTTAATATTTGAGTTTGCATTTGTAAGATGGTACATATCTAATGGATACCATTAATTATTATTGTAAAATAGGATCACAACTTCAGTAACTCATCTTTCCTTCAGGCTTCCTTTTTCTATTGGGTTTCTAATAATTTTGTCCCCTCCGTGTATATTTGTTATACTCTTTTACTGTGTGTAAGATTGGGATGCTGTTTTAGCTGATAAAAGAGAATATGTTTTTAATTTGGGTATTAATGAATTAATCTATTCATTTGTTTTGGAAAGAAGGGGAGTTCACTTCCCTGAACTATTTTCTGCTGGTAGGTAATTCTTTGTGTTAGCTCAAGTGTTATGGTTTTCAGTCCAGCTGCTAATGATGCAGGATTCCTATGCTCTAGAGGGAAGATTCTTAGAAGTAATTAAGTGTGAATACCTCCTCATCAGCTTGTTTTTTATTCTAACAAGAGTGTTTGCTTATTTAAAAGTGTCAGCTCTAGCTTAATTCTCAGAGTGAGCACTGTAGGATTATGTGAGTCAGCTAGGTAGTGTTCTCTGATTCAGTCCTCCTAGTTTGGAAATTGAGACAGTGTAATGAAAAATGGGGAAGCTCATTGAAAAAGTTGTTAGTTGCTATCACCAGGGAAGACTGGCTGGTATCACAGCAGATCTGTAGTGTCGAATCATGCTGAAAACAAGGATAGTCTGAGCAAAGAAACTCTCTTTTGGGCAATTCATAGCTTGAGGGAAAAGAAGAAGGAAATAGCAGGTATAAAGTAGCCCTCCCCTCCCCCTTGTCAGCCTTAATCATGGAGTGGAACCATTCCAAGACCCTGAGTGGATGGCTGAAACCATCAATAATACCCAACCTCATATATTCTATTTTTTCTCTATCCATACATGCATATGATGTAAATTAGGTACAGTAAGAGATAAACAATAATAAGTAATAATAAAACAGAACAATGATAACAGTATACTATAATAAAAGTTACAGGAATGTGATCTCTCTCAAAATGCCTTTTTGTACTGTATTCACCTATTTTGGCACCATGGTTGACTGTGGATAACTAAAAGTGTGGAAAGTGAAGCCATGCATGAGAGGGGACTACTGTACATTGCAAACCCAATAAAAGAATGGCGCTCAACAGCCTGAAGGAGCTATTTTAGAAACTCCTTCTCAGACTACCACTGAGACCAATGCCTCTGCAGAAATAAGGAGGTAAGAAAACTGGTGGGGGCAGGGAGGAATAGAGATCATATACCAGGAGGAATGTCCATTGTGACAGTGCTGGTAGGAGAGGGAGAGAAACCATAGCTGTGTGTGGGAAGGACAAGTTAGTTCCCCAGAAGATATTTAATGATGTTTTCAGGATATATTATGAAGCACATGCTGAAGAAAGAACCCATTTAACAATGGGGCAATCACTCAAGGAACTGTAAAATTTTACACCACCACTTCAATACTTTTTCATTAACTTGATATATTTTCATGCTTAATCAACTAGATCATTGGCTTGATTTGTCTGGGGCAGCACTGTCCAATACAAATATAATGTGAGTTACATATATCATTTACAGTTTTCTAGTAACTGGATCAACCAGTAGCATGATGGTTAAAGCACCTGGATCCCACATGACCAATTAGACAGTTGAGTCCTGATCACAGCAGCTTGAAAAACACACTGGGCACACGTGCACGCATGCCGAAAATCACAGGAGGAGAATGGAGGAGAAGGGATTGTGTTGTGGCCATCCCCTCTAGGGGGTGTTTTTTCACTTTCTTTTTGTCTCTTTCCAGCAAGCACACACACCCTATAGCAAATTTTTAAAAAATTTCTAGTAACCAAATTTGAAACTGTTACATGAAACTTATTTACTTACTTAACACACTTTGTCCAAAGAAATCATTTCGCCAAGTAACTCATATAATAATTATTGATAAACTGTAGTACATATTTTCATGCTGATATTAGGAACCCAGTGTGTATTTTGCATTTGCAACATATCTCAATTTCGACTAGCCTCATTTTATGTGCTCAGAAGACACACATGGCTGGGATCCAGCAGTTAGCGTAATGGCTATGTCGCTGGACTCCCACGTAGTTGACCGCAGTTCGCGTCCCAGACCCGGTGGCTTAAACTCACGCCGGGCATGTGTGTGTGTGTGCGCAAGATCCTGAGAGGAGAATGGAGGAGAAGGGATTGCGGTGTGACCATCCTCCCTGGGGGATGATTTCTCGCTTTCTGTCTCTATGTCTCTCTCTGTCTGTGTGGTGAGCGCATGCGCCCTATAGAGAAAACCTCTCCAAAAATAAAAGACACACATGGCTAGTGGCTGCTATATTGGATAGTACAGGCTTAGAAAGAAACCCATCCAGAACCAGCTGATGGAGAAATTGTTACATGGGTGAACTCTCACATGGTTGACTGCAGTTTGAGTCCTAGAGCTAGAGGCTTGAAATTCATGCCAGGTGTGTGTGTGTGCATATACGCAAAAATCCTGAGAAGAAACTAGAGAAGGGACTGCGGCATGGCCAAATCCCCTGGGAGGGGAGGTGATTTCTTGCTTTCTGTCTCTCTGTCTTTCTCTGTCTGGTGAGTGCACATGCCCTATAGCAAAATTCTCTAAAAAAAAAAAAAAAATATTATCCATGTGGAGATCTCAAAAAGTTCATGGAAAATTAGAATTAAAATACAAGTTTATTTTTGGTGCAAAATAATTTTGAAATCCATGCATCATTTTTCCATCATGCACATCTTTCATGAGCTTTTTGAAGATCCTCCCCATATAAAGCAGTCTTGAAAACAAAATACAATTGGATCAAGCTGCTAGATGTCCAATATTGTAACCCCTAGCAACATACTGCAATTTAAATTTATATAAAACTAAAAGTGCAGTCTATCAGTTACACTAGCCACATTTCAAGTTCTCAATAACCACATGTGCATGGTGGCTACTGTATTAGGCACCACAGATTTAGAGACTCCATGTGTTTATCTTCTAAACTAAAAATTAGAATATGATGTCTAAATCAAAGGGAATTTGCATCATCCTTGATGAAAATAAACGTTCTCCTTTTTCATTTCATTCTCAAGTCATCTTTCATCTTTCATACTGCGAACTCATTCCCACCCATCCCCTCAAAACAAAAACAAAAACAAAAACAGGGACCAGCAGTTAGCATAATGGCTATGTCACTGGATTCCCACGTAGTTGACCGCGGTTCAAGTCCCAGACCCGGCGGCTTAAACTCACGCCAGACGCGTGTGCATGTGTGCCCAAGATCCCAAGAGGAGAATGAAGGAGAAGGGATTGTGGCATGGCCATCCCCCTGGGGGGTGATTTCTCGCTTTCTGTCTCTCTGTCTCTTTCTGTCTCTTTCTGGTGAACGCACGTTCCCTATAGCAAAAACCTCTCCAAAAAAAATTAATAATAATAATAAAGAAAATCAAAACAAAACAAAAACAAAAACAAAAAGCCTTACCATAGCCTTGCCTGCAGGATGCAAAATTATCCAAGAGAATTGTGTGCAAAATTCAATTATGTGGATAGCCTTTCTCTCTCACTAATTGCATTTATTCATGTTTCATAGAGACATGTGACATCTTGTGTTTGGAATATATAGCAAACAGAAAAGAGTGGTGAGAGGTGGGTTTCCAAAAATGCTGACATGCCTTCCAAAATATTATAATCTTAGCTGGCACTATGACAATTGTAGAATGTGCAGTTTGGAAATTAAAAAGAAGAAAAAATGCAAGCATATAGCAATGGTCTCCCCCCCCCCTTCTACATTCTACATTTTAGGCATTTTTTTATTTTTCTTTCTTGTCGATGCTCTGGGCAGTGTTCTAACTTGGTATTTGCAAGTCAATGGCAAGGCCTTCTCAGCGCTGAGGGAATTACAGAGTCACAGACAATTAGTCTTTTTAAAAGGTCTGCTGCTTGGAAATTTGCCACTAAACTCAGTATAGCCTCAGCACATAATGTAAATTTTTAATGATTATAACTTTTCTAAATTCAGCCTTTAACAAATCTTATCGTAGTGTTTTGAAACTTTTAAATCAAATATAACCCAATTAGGTTGGTATTTGATTAAAGTGAACTGCCACTTCATTGAAGTGTTTAAATAAATCAACATTAATATGGATTTACTACAGTAAATAAAGTTATGTCTATATAGTTGAAATGTCAATACTCACACATGGCTCTTGAAAATTAAGTACTCCCAAAACTCTGAATAACAAATCCAGTATTAATTTGGGGGAAACTATTGATTTCTTTTTATAGGCCTGTGAGAGTACTTTGCCCTAAAACTCTACAAGTTTTTAATTTCAAAGAAATAGTAAACCAAATATCTGTTGAATTCTAAAACCACTATCAGAGTTGTCCTCCTTAGTGGTTTTGATTAATGGTCTTTCTTTCCTAAAATGCAATAACAATTGATCCTAAAAAAGAATAGCTATAAAGAACCTTTTTCATTCTAATAGGAGAAAATAGTTAGGAGACTTGGCTGCTTTGCTTCCCTAACCTACCACAAAGTACTTGCATTGTTGGCCCAGTAATAGGTTTTAAATAGCAGGTAGTCTTCATTCAAGGTTGACTAGCACCAAGTGGTAGAGAAAATCCTATGCATTTTTGTCTGAGGGTGAAACATGGTGAATTTCAATGATACTTTTCAGAAACAGGACTCAGTACACTGAAAAATGCAGCTTTCCATTTTCCATTCCTATTGCTGCTCAGTAGATAGATGCTGCAAGACGATGTTATATTTTCCATGACATTCATAGTTCCACATTTCTTTGATATTCCCACTTTATGTGTCCTTTAGTAGCCTTTTTGATTTCTGACTGATTTCCTGAATTCTCTATAGGATGAGTCTCAAAGTGCACTAAATTTTTCTTTGAGTGCCTCTGATAGTGTGTTCCTCACTTTTTAAAATGTTAAGCCTAAGGCGAAGTGGTTATGCCACTGGACTCTCACCTAGTCGACTGCGGTTTGAGTGCTGGACCTAGTGCCTTAAAACTCATACCAGGCACATGTGTGTGTATGCCCAAAATCCTGAGAGGAGAATGAGAAGGGACTGTGGCATGGCCATCCCACCTGGGGGGTGATTTCTTACTTTCTGTCTCTCTGGTGAGCGCACATGCCCTATAGCAAAAATCTCTCTCTTAAAAAAAAAAAAATTAAGCCTAGGGACCAGCAGCTGGCATAATGGCTATGTTGCTGGACTCCCTTGTAGTTGACCATGGTTCGAATCCCAGACCCAGCAGCTTAAAACTCACACCAGGTGCATGTGTGAGCATGCCCAAACTTCCAAGAGGAGAATAGAGGAGAAGGGATTGTGGTGTGGCCATCCCCCCCGGGGTGATTTCTCGCTTTCTGTCTTTCTGGTGAGTGCCTGCACACTATTGCAAAAATCTCCCTTTAGTAAAAGGCGAAAGATTTATACGATCTGAAGAGAAACCAGAGTATCAAAAATCTCTCTTAAAAAAAAATTAAGTCTAGGGACTAGAAGATGGTGTAGCAGTCATGTTGCTGGACTCCCAAAAGGCCTACTATGGTTTGAATCCTAGACCAGATAGCTTGAAAATCACACTGGGTGCATGTGTGTGCATGGCCAAGATCCTGGGAGGAGAATGAAGGAAAAGAGTTTGCAGCGTGGCCATCCCCTCTGCTGTGGGGGTTGATTTCTCATTTTCCCTCTTACTGTGTCTGCCAGTCTGTCTCTCTCTCTCTCAATTGAGTATATATGCCCTAAGGCAAAAACCTCTAAACAATTTTTTAAAAGTTAAGCCTTAAACAAGTTTGCATTGGACTTCATGTTCACTGGACAGAATTGTTTACAGTCTCAAGTAGAGCAACTATAATGAGAGAAGTAGACTTGGTTATGAGTGACAGAAAACCTCAAATAAGAGTAACTTTAAAAAGATAGGTTTCTCTCCTGCATTCAGGTGTGCAGGAATGTACCGGGCTGGTATGGTATAATCCTTTGATCTGTAACTCTTCCATACCTGGCCTCCATTCTGAGGGATACTTCCTGATCAAAGAGGACTTTGCCAGCCATCATGTCTGCAGTTCAGTGAGCAACACAGGGGAAAGGATGGGGCTAGGTGGTGGTTCAACAGTAACACAAATGGACCAATGTGGGTTCTGGATTCACATCCAGGGACTTCCCTAAGTGCACTGCTTATGCAAGCCTTTGCCTATGGTCCATAAAAGCTACTAGTTGAGACTGGGATTACATTGCAGTATGGAGATTCTGTTGGGTGTCTCTCTTTCTCTCTATCATGGAAAGAAGGAAGGAAGGGAAAGGAGGGAGGGGAAGGAAAAGACTAGGATAATTTTCTCCCTTTAAGGACATTCTTAGAAGTTATTTTCTCTAATTCCTCTAATATCTCATTGACTGGGACTTAGTCTAGCCACAACTAGCTGTAAGAATGACTAGGAGATTGAGTCTTTATGCTGAGTGGCCACGTGTTCAGCTAACATTTGGAATTTTGGATCGAATAAAAGGGATATTGGGGGAAAACTAGGTGTCCATTTTTGGAATGAAATTCTTGGTCAGCAAAAGACCACATCATGAGCCTGGCAGCTGCTGCTAAAAAAGTAAAGAAAGCCACTAAGTTTCTGGTAAATCTCCCCAAAAGTATTACTTAAAATACGTTTTTTTTCTTTCTGACTTACTATATTTTCAGAGCCCCTCTCACCACAGCATATTAAAACTCTTGTTCCTTTCATAGGTCTTAAATCCCTTGGATTTCAGCTGTTTCTTATCAAAACTTCCCATATTGCCATGATAAGAAGTTACTTTCCAATTTTCCACTCTGGCATAATATATCATGGGGAGAAAAGAAGTTGAATTATTTTCTGAAATGCCTAATATTTTTATACTTTGTCATTCTACCTTTTTTTTTTCAGTTGCCACATATCAAAGCATCTGCTGACATTCAGACTGTCTATACAACCTAAAATTAATGGACATTTTGGAGTTGATCAAGCAATAATAGCATCAATTATGTTTTGAATGCTTACTCTATGCCAGGCACTGTACTCTGGGTTTTGGTTACATGATACATGACATCATTAAATCTTCAGAACAACCTGCTAAGGTAGGACTATAGATAAGGAAACAAATTCACAGAGATTGCATAATGTGCCCAATTTCTCACAGTTGGTGAGTGATGGAGTGCAGTATTCACACATGAGGAAATTGAATGCTGGGCCAGCCTATGGCCTAGTGGTCAAGGAAGCCCAATCCTACATGAACAACCATGGTTCAAATCTCAGCCCCCGATGTTTAAAAAACACACTGGGTGCATGTGTGTGTGCATGCACCAAATCCCTGTTGAATGGAGAAATGGAGTAGAAGGGATTGCAACATGACTAAGCCCCCTTGGTCATGCTTTCTCCCCTTTTCTCTTGTGGAAAGTTCATAAGAAAATAAATTTGGGGCCAGCACTTGGTGTACTGACTATGTTGCTGGATTCGCATGTAGTCGACCGTGGTTTGAGTCCTGGACCTGGTGGCTTAAACTCACGCTGGGCACATGTGCATGCGTGCCCAAGATCCTGAGAGGAGAATGGAGAAGAAGGAATTGCAGCATCGCCACCCCCCCACCGAGGGTGATTTCTCGCTTTTTGTCTCTCTGTCTGTCTTTCTGATGAGTGCACAGACCCTATAGCAAAAATAAATGAATAAATAAATAAACCTGTTCACGTTAATAAAGAGGGCCCAAGATAAACTTTACTCAAGGAAATAAGTAACTCAAGTACTAATAAAAGGGCCTAGGATAAAGCCCTGCAAGATAAATTTTACAACTTGGGAAACAGACATTCCAGATTCCCCTGTGGCACCATGTCTGGCAATCCCTAAGGCTGGTATGAACTGTATTTCACACCCACAATCTCGACTGAGTTTGCAGAGTTTATCATTAACCTCCTTCTACCATAAAGACCATAAAAAGAGACCCTCTCCTGCCATGTGGTGCCAACTTGCTCAGGTCTCCCCCAGGTATTTGTGACTGGTCTCACCCCAGACATTCTCACTAACTCAAATAAACCTAGCTGCTGCTCACATTTCTGCCTCTGGTAAATTATTTTACCATCTATGCACCACTGACCCTATTGCCCCACTGCGTCTCTTTCTCTTTCGCTCAATGAGTACACATGCCTTCTGGCATTTATTGAAAAAAAAGGAAAATAAAGGAAAAAAAAAAGAAAACACTGAATCAAGATTCTCTCCCCTCTCCTACTACCTATCTCCTACCTTAGCCACAACATGCCTTGATCAGTTGACATTATTTCATATGGAAAAATCTACATCTGTTCTGTCTAAAATGCTGCCAGTCACATATGGCTACTACATTTTTTTTAATTTAAATTTGAAGCAATTAATTGCAAAAATTTAAATCTTTGTTCCTCTGTCATGTGCTCACTAGACACAAGTGGCTATCATATTGAACAGTGCTGGCATGAAATATTTCCACCATCACACAGAGCTGTCCTGGAGAGTACTAATCTAGGTAACTCTGTTCCTAAATTGGATTTCTTTTTAGCCTGAATCATTGACCAATGAAAAACAGGTACAACCTCTTTTTGAAAAACATTTTTAAAATTTTGCCAGAGGGCATGTACACTCACCAGAAAGAGACAGAGAGAAGGAGAGGAAGAAAGTACCTCCCAATGGGGTGTCGTCACACCACCATCCCTTCTCCATTTCTCCATCCTGTCTGTATCCTGACATATTTTCCCATCCTCCAGGTCTGGGATTTGAATTGCAGATGGCCACATGGGATCTAGCTTCCTTAATGCCTAGACCATGGAGCTGGCCCCAGGTGCAATCTCTTACCAAATATATTGCCTGAATTTATCATTTCCCCTATAAATTCCACATTTATAAACAAACATTTGAGTGAAAAAATGTGAATATACCTTGAATATTGTCTCCTTGAAACCATCACGAGCCCGTTAGGAGGTTGTCATTGTCAATGGAAAATAACCAACTCTATAAAAAATAATAATTAATACTTAATGCAGTTTATTTTCAAGCAGAATTTGAGTGACTTATGCCTGGAGAGGAGGCAAATATGCCTTTCTCAGAGTGATCGGGTACAGGGGTTCCTTTTATTTGATTTTGAGAGTGACAGACAACATTAGTGAAGAGATTTCCATTGGTCTGATCCAAAAAGACAGGACATGTGGAAGTAGGAGCTTGTAGATTATAGTTGGGTTCCAGAATTTTTAGGTTGGTCATTGGAAGAGAAGATCTGTGTCTTGGGAAGAGATTTGTAAAAGAAATGCTTAATCTACATCTCAAGGAAAGGGAAGTTTTGTGTCTTGGGAAGAGGTTAGCAAAAGAATATACTGTAATCAGTTGAGGTTGAATATACATTTCAAAGATACTATGCCAAGGACAGGATGTAGGAAGAATCCTGTTAATGGAAAAAATGGTCTGTTAATGTTTGTGGGCCTGACTCCCCCTAGGCACTCTGGAAAGGACTTTGGAAAAATAAGAAAAAGCAGTCAGAATTCTGTCCACATCATTATAACTCTACTTACTGTTATAAATGTGAATATTCTACCAGTGAAATCATGTCCACCATGTAATATTGATTATGTGTAGTTGCCTTAGTTCATTTGAGCTGCCCGTAACAAAATATTGTAGACCTAGTGACTTATCAACAATAGAAGTATATTTCTCACAGTTCTAGAGGCTACGTAGTTCAAGATCAAGGCACTAGCATATTTGATGTCTGGTGAGGTCCCACTTCCTGGTTCATTGTGGTACCTCTTGCTGTGTACTCACACAGAACAAGGGCAAGAAAGCCTTCTGGAGCCTCTTTAATAAAGGGACTAATCCCATTGTGCCTGATGACCTAATTACCTCCCAAAGGCTCCACTTCCAAAGACCACCATGGGGGGGGGGGGCGAGAATTAGATTCTA
>NW_006206561.1:486906-512899 GCF_000334495.1 Tupaia belangeri chinensis
TTGGGATACAAACATTCAGTCTATTGCAATAGTTAATGTCTGACATAACACAGGTGACCTACATAGCATTCATAGCATCTGTTAGTTCTTTCAACATTATGAAGAAATAACTTTTGTTTCATTATTTTCAGCATTACCCAGTAAATGTTTTGACAATGGTAAAAATAGAATAATGAGACACAAAGATACGTATCTGTACATGGGAACTAAATACAATTATTCTAATCTTACCCACTAGTTATATTATGAATTAATATTTAAATTAAAGACCCAAAGAAAGCAAATTAGAGTCTTCTGTGGATTTGATACATAGTCAAAAGCAAAATCCTATCCTTTAGAATTGCCAATAGTTACAACTTGAAAATCATTGTGAGGAAAGAGCTCACTGTCACTAAATCACTCCAGCTTTTACTGAAAAAGCCCAGTGGGTTTGCCTCTTTGAAAATTCTATATTAAAAGAGCACTCTGGTAGCTGGCCAGGAAAAAGAGCAAGCAAAATGACTTAATATACTACTGCATTCAATTAGGCACATTTTTTTCTTTTTTCAAAAGTGAAAGTAGAAACTTTTAACTTTAAAAAGCAACATTTTCCTGTAATTTGAATATCTATTCCTTATGTGCTTAAGGAAACATATTCAGAAGATAAATTAGCAAACACCTTAGTTATTTTAATTTTGAAGCAAAAAATGACCATTTTCCTCTAGTGAGCATTATAGGCAAATCACTAATTTTCCTACCTGTATTCCTTCTGAATTAAAGAGTTCCAAATGGAAATAATAAAATGTCTTATTAAGGAGGCATCTATCATCACCTCCATATACTGAGATTCTTCTGAGTACTAATACATATTTTGGGGGGAAAAACAGATTTGCATTTCAATCACAGAACATCAGCTATGGGACAGAACAGACTGATGATCTTTCCAAGTTCCATTTCAGTGCACCTCTGAAATAAAAGGAGCCTTCCGACAATTTTCAGCATCCTGAGTTGCATCATCTATTTTGAAGTACTATGTAAAATCCAAAAATGTGCTTTCTTAAAATACCCATATTTCTGAACTAATTAAACAAACAAAACACAACAAAAGCATATAAAAACAGGTATAGTAATTATAATACTATAATTATAATACTATAATTACTATACTTGATTAGAAGAAATCAAGAAATTTGTGGATAGAGGAGACAGTTAAGTTCATCTAGATTAATCTGAAAGAAAAGAAAACAACTCCAGAAAACTTCTTGACAATGGGTGTAGTAATCAAAGCCTATATTCCAAAAGATGATATCTGGATGTAGAACACAGCACTGAGCTTAACTGTGGGAGTTTGTTTAAGCCACTTTCTCTTCCCCAGACCTCTATTTCTTCCTACGTGAAAAGAAATGAAATCCTTTTTAGATCTAAGGTCTACATAGGTACAATTCCCTGTTATTTGCCAAAGGTTAAGTAGCTAGTTATTATTTTAGCAGACTCTACTTCACTAAAACACCCAAAGCAGCCAGGATACATTATCATTATCATCATCATCATCATCATCATCATCAATCATCATCAATCATCATTATTATTAATTTAACTTGAAGGAGAAAGAGGCTAAAATCCAAGCAAGCCCACATCAGGAATTCATTTGAAAAATGACTTCCAAGAAATGTTTTTAAGTCAAACCGTAGTCAGACATTCAATTTTCCATCTCCTGCTCTGAAAGAATGAGTGCCAATGTGCACAGTGGTCACCATGAAGTCTTGAATGGTCATTATTGTCCAGTAAAAATACAATTCTGTGTACTTGACTGTACTCACTTCATCTGGAAATTTACCCTGGCTATTTAAAAATAATTTCAAAAAAAGTTGTAAACAACAAAGTGCTTCCTGCTCAACTTTCAGTGAGACAATTGAATTACCTACAATATCCTATTCCCTAAGCATACCAGTTAATCAAGGTTTTACTGTGTATTCTTTAAACTATCTAGTAAATTAATTAATTGGAACAAGTGAATTTTTTTGGCCAGGCTAGATATCTGCACTGATGTAATTGCTTGGATTGTATTGTTCTGTTTAGCAAAACAGCATGAACAGTGACATGTAGATTTGGCTAAGGCAAAAAGACTTCTTATACATGGTGAAATGGTCAAGATTTTCAGAAGTCATTGAAATTGTTGTATGGTACCCCAATTCTACAGTTTCCCAGTGCCCTCAGTAAATCAACATGGAGTCCCCTTAAGTATTTCTAGGAACAGTTGTTAGAAAATTTTGGTATTCTGGCCTTTTTTCCCAAGTCAAGTAATTTCCTAACTACCTCCACCTAGAAGGTATCCCTTGTAGTGAAGGGAACAGCAGGATCTCTCTACTGTGAGGCAGGACCTGGGACTTTTCATCATTGTATCTCTAGCATAGAGCATAGTGTCTAACACAGTGGATGCTTCATAAATGTTTAATGAGTTATTTTTGACTAATAGGTTAATTTAGATGGCACAGCAGTAGTTGCTCTTTCAGAGCCAATTTTGTAGTTATCTTAAATTAGGTCTTTCAAATTTTAGTCAAGATGAAATAATATGTTATATGTATCAGGAAACTTACCTCTCCTTCTCTGCCCCATCCTTACCCTGTTGTCGATAAGACCAAATTGGCCAAATCTTTGCTAACAAGTATCTTTCACAGTTAGACATACATAGTAGAGTCTCAGTTAAATTTAGTGAATAAATATATTGAAAATAAGGGCAGGTTACTAAATAAAGGTATAGCCATTATGCAGATTTTTTTCTTTCCTCTAGAAAAAAAAAACAAGCAAACAAAAATACACAAATGTATAGCTTAGAATTAACTCAATTTAGATGATGACACTGACAAAGTGGAGAAGGTATGCACACAGAACAAAAGAGTTGACGTACTAAACAAATGATTTTCTCTTAAATATAAACATAACTCAACACCAGCTGAGGGAGCTGCTGTGTCAGTTTTCATGATGAAAGCCAAATATTTTAATAAGGGTAATCATACAGGCAGTCTGGCCTAATTACTTCAAAGTCTAAAAACCAAGAGTAGGATCAAGGCCATTTTGTCTCTAAGTGGAATCTTGACAACCAAGAGCAAAGATGTCTGTAAATTATTTGCAGATAATTATCAACAGTCCTGTGCTTCAAAGGTAAAGGCAAATATGCATGCTAGGGTCATGCTTCAAGATAGTTTGTTGACTGACTAAAATCTGAGGTCCTGAAGGTATTCTGCATGTTGGAAGTGGCTGGTTTCTGCTTTTTCACTGAGTAAAAGAGAAGGGTCTGGTTTAACATCAGTCACAATGTTGGCCATTCATCCCATGGTAAACAGTGATAATAGGTCCTCACCTCCATCAAGTTATCCCCTTTTCTTTCTTTCTGTCCTTTTTTTTGGGGGGGGGGAATTTTTGCTATAGGGCATGTGTGCTCACTGAAGAGCTAGAGACAGAAAGTGAGAAACCACCCACCAGGGAAGATAGCTATGCCACTTCTCCTCCATTGTCCTCTCAGGATTTTGGACACGCATGTATACACACCTGGCATGAGTTTTAAGCTGCCAAGTCCAGGACTCACACAATGGTCCACTATGTGGGAGTCCAACGACATAACCATTAGCCATCTGCTGGTCCCAAGTCAGCTCCTTTTGCCAGCAGAATTCCAGGTTTGTCTTCAGGGGTTTCAGATTTCCACCTTTGATCTCTGTCCCAAACCATCTGCTCAAAGAACTGGCTTTGTTTACTTTCATTATATACTTATTAAGCCCATTGCAACTAAATGGTGAGTCTTTCCCATTATTGCATGGAAGGTGTTGGACAGTGTTTTGCTTTATCCTTTCTGACAAAGTGTTGGAGCCACTTTGTCTGTGTGAATTTTCCTCATCAGTTACTTGTAAGCCAGTTTCCTTTGACTCCACAAGTGTATGTGTCCTATAGCAAACTAAAAAAAAAGAAAAAAAAAAGGTTTGTAACTGCACTTTGTTTTAAAAGTTGCTGTGATTAAGACCTACTGCACGGAAAGTGTTACCTTAAACAGGAATTGTATTAACTTTGGTGACTAAGATTTTAATACCTAACATTGGGGAGGTGATTCTTTTTAAATGTATCTCTGTGTTTGTATCTCCTCATTCTTCTACCCATTCCTCACTTCTCAACTCTGAAGGGAAATTATCTGAGGTATTTTTCAGATCAGTCTTTGTCTTACATAGGAGGTAAAAAAGGAGTTTAGAATTAACTGAACATTGCAAGTTACTCGTGGTAAGAGACACAAGGACCACATTGACCCTGAATAGAAAGCAGGTTGAAATTCATTGGCACAGAAACCTGACAGGCTTTCTGCTGTTCTGAAACAATGATGCCAACATTTGCTTTTCTATCTTCACACTCTGCATATAGTTTCTTCTTCTTTGTTTCTCCCAAGTACTTCATTGAGATCCTTGCTTTTGTTTTTGCCCCAAAACATGTCATCATTTTCCCTAGCCATTTGCCTGCTTACCATATCCAACTCTTATTTCCTATTATTTTATTTTCCTTTTTTTTTTTTTTTTTCAATTCCAACCCTTTTTTCCTTTTTTTTTTTTTTCCTTTTTTTTTTTTTTTTTTTTTTTTAGTTTTTTGCCATAGAGTGCATGCACTAGCCAGAGAGAGACAGAGAGAGGGAAAGGGAGAAATCATCTCCCAGAGGGGATAGCTATGCTGCAATTCCTTCTCCATTCTCCTCTCAGGATTTTGGACATGCACATACATGCACCTGTAGTGAGTTTTAAGTCTCCAGTTCTGAGACTCAAACAATGGTCAGCCATGTGGTAATCTAGTACTTTAACTACCACACCATTTGCTGGTCCCAGTTACCTATTTATTTTTAAACATTTTATGCAAAATTATACTTGATTTCCTGAAAGATATTCTGAAAGACAGTTCCCTTAAACAAAGCCTACTAGTATGACCTGTGATACTGACTAAATTGAAATGTGTCTTAGGAGTAGTTGCTGACATTTTGGTTGACAAAAATGTTGGTTGTAAGAGATAAAAAGTGGATTTCATCAGTTGTATCAATGTCTGGACTAGCCAGATCCATGCAATTGTAATTTTGATTGGTGTCTCAGGAGTGTAAAACTCAAGGAGGAACAACATATATTTACTAAATCCCAATGTGGTTTGAGGAAGGAGTTTTGGGACTTTCAATAAGTCTGTATAATAAGATAATCAATGTTTTACTGGTGAGTAGTCTTTTCTTTATTACCATGCCTCCTCTTTTTTTCCTCAGCACACATTTTAATTGACTTTTATTAAACATGCATCAATGTAAAGAAGACAAATTAGGGCAGGATATAAAAAAATAACAGTAGGACTATTACATGGACAATTGCTTTGGAACTAAAACAGAGGAGACGATAGAGTTCTAAGTGATATGCAAAAATTTTCCTCTCCAGATTTACTTCTAAATGTTATTTGAGTTATTTTGTCAGTATCTTTCCAAGTGCTTTAAATATTAACTCATTTAATACTCATACAAACCCTATGAGTGGGTTACCATCCCTACTTTATAGATAAGGGAAATGAGAGCTACATAGCTTGTTCAACATCATTAAAATAATCTATCATTTTAAGTAAAAAAGACACAAAAGATGATACTCCATCAAAGGTATTGACTATTTTTTAGGGACCAGCAGTTACTGTAATGGCTATGTCACTGGACTCCCATGTAGTCAACCGCGGTTCGCGTCCCGCACCCAGTGGCTTGAAACTCACGCCGGGCGTGTGTGCATGCGTGCCCAGGATCCCGAGAGGAGAATGGAGGAGAAGGGATTGTGGCGTGGCCATCCCCCCTGGGGGGTGATTTCTCGCTTTCTGTCTCTCTGTCTCTCTGTCTCTCTATGGCTGGTGAGCGCATGTGCCCTGTAGCAAAAACCTCTCCAAAAAAAAAAGGTATTGACAATTTTTTAGATGATTATATATTAAAGTACTATGAACTATGTAAAATAACTGTATATGATGACAACTTGTAGCACTACTCAGAGTGAAAAAAAAATCTTGGTCTGGTTTATGAATGGTAAAGAGCACATAAATCAATTTTTTGGTAGATTAATGTAGTATTTAAAAACAATTTTATTGTAATTTTAATTTACATATCATAGTTGTATAATTTTATAGGCTACAATGTGGTTTTTTAAATTTTATTTATTATTATTTTTTTTATTTGATGAGAGAGAGAAAGAGAGGGGAAGTGAGAAAGTAAGCCATCAGGTCTGGGACTCAAACCACAGTTGACCATGTGGGAGCCAGAGTCTTACTCACCATGTCACCACCCGACCTCACAGTGTTTTTTTTTCAAAGCACGTATATCATGTGTGATAATCAGATCAAGGAAATAAACATACTTACCATCTACAACACTTATTGTTACTTTTTGTTATGCACATTTGAAATTCACACTATTAGTTATTTGGAAGTATATGTTAAATCATCACCAATGTTCTAAAAGACCCACTCCGTAGAGATGAGAGTATTGTGATGCATACATTAATCAAATTTTTTAAAAGTTTTTACTACCAGGCATGTGTGTTTACCAGAGACAGAGAGAGAAACAGAGAGAGAAAGTTAGAAATCACCTCTGTGAGGGGATGGCCATGTTGCAGTCCCTTCTCCTTCATCTTGCTCTTGGGATTTACAGCATGCACACACATGTGTCCAGTATGAGTTTTTGGCTGCAAGATCTGGCACTTGAACTTCAGTCAACCATGTGGGAGTCCAGCACCTTAACTACCATGACTTCTACTGATTCCACATGAGTCAGTTTTGCTCTCTAAATCTCCTAAAGCAAGATAAATAGCTGAAGCGTAGGCTCTCCAGCAAAACTTTACTCTTAGGGAAGGGAGAGAAACAAGAAGACCTAAGTCAAAGGACCAGCAATTAGCATAATGGCTATGTCTCTGGACTCCCATGTAGTCAACTGTGGTTTGAGTCCCGGACCTGGTGGCTTAAACTCATGCTGGGCATGTGTGCATGCGTGCCCAAGATCTCTAGAGGAGACTGGATGAGAAGGGATTGCAGCGTGAATACCCCCCTGGGCGGTGATTTCTCGCTTTCTGTCTCTCTCTGTCTTTCTGGGGAGTGTATGCACCCTATAGCAAAAAAAAAAAAATACATAAGTCAAATGTATTTTAATATATGAATGTTTACTATCATTAGAATGTATGCGCCAGCTGGTGGTGTGGTGGTTAGGGTGGCTGGATCCCACATGGCCAACTGTAAGGTCTGAGTCCCACACTTGGTGGTTTGAAAAACACAGCAGGCATGTGTGCATGCATGCTCAGAATCCTAAAAGGAAGGAGAAATGAAGGAGAAGGGATTGTGGCATGATCATTCTCCATGGGGGGGGGTGCTTTTTTACTCTCTCATTTTCTCTCTCTCTCATGAGCACACATGACCTCCCACAAATTTTTAAAAAATATATGATTGTGATCTTCGCTTCTTAGTTTTTGTTTTTTTTTTTGCTTTTGCCTTAGGGTGTGCATGAGAGAGAGAGAGAGAGAGATTGATTGATTTACTTCCCAGAAGGATGGTCATGTCATAATCTCTTCTCCTCCAATGTCCTCTTGGGGTTTTGAGTGTGCACACACTTGTTTGTACCCAGCATAATTTTTTAAGCTGCAGAGTCCAAAACTCTAACCGCAAAGTTGGCCATGTAGGATCCAGCCACCTTAACCTCTATACCACCTCTGGCCTCCCTTTCTTGCCTTTTAAAAAGAATTAAACTCTGGTATTTTTTATGTTCTTGAAATGGATTCCAACAATATCAATGATATGATCTATTACTACCAAATCCAGCAACGAGAACATGAGAAAGCAGGCCATCAATTCAGTTTTTGGTTGTTTGTTCATCCATTGTACTGTGCTAACCTTTCCAAACAGTCTTTTATTAGTAAAGTTAGATCAGAGAGTAATCTACATACAAAGGGGCCTGGATTCTAGCCTCAGCTCTTAGACTAATAGGCTCTATGATCTTTTTCCTCTAAAAACCTCAGTTTCTTAATCTGCAAAATGGATGGATTTTCCCTAGATGATCTCTCCAAGGTCTCTATCAGTATTTTCATCCTATAATTTTGTTAAGTACTATTGTGATAGGAAGCTCATGGCTTCTGTTTTATCAAAGTAATAATTTTCTTTTCATGCCTACCTCCTGTGATCTACGAGTAAGCATCGATTAGAAAGAATCTAGTGCTCTGTGGTGGACAGCTGACTTCTCTCACCCAGCAGAAATGAATCTGTCAACTTTCATTAAGTGCTGTTGGGTAACATCATGCTCAGTGATAGATTGTACCACAAGTAGTGTTAGGTCGACATTCAATTATACCAGGTTCTAAAGAGGCAGTACATTCTGCTCTTCTTTAAATCCCTGAGAATTTGGAATGCTGTAAAACATATAATATGGTTCATAGGATGCAAGAAATTAATTGTTCCCCATGCATTTTAATGCTTTTAATTTTGAGGCTGCTGAAGCTGCATCTGGTTTTTACCACCAATAGAACTGGTGTTTTTGTTTTTGTTTTTGTTTTTGTTTTTCATTTTTTTGTTTGTTTGTTTTTGTTTTAAATCTGTCAAGGTCAAACAGAAAAGTTTCTGGAACACCTGAGTGTGGCAATCACAACTGAGCCATTGTGTTTTTAGCCAAGTTGCTCGCTGGCCTGTTTCCCAATATGGCACAAGGCAAAGAGAGCTTCTTCCTAAGGAAAATGGCTCAGGAAAGGACAAGGTTTAGAGTGTTAGGAAGTAGAAGGGGTGTCTCTTTATTATCCTGTTCCTTTTTTTAAAACTTTTTTTTAAGAGTTTTTTGCCTTAGGGTACGTGTGCTGGGCGATTGGGAGAAAATGAGAAATGAAGGAAAGTGAGGGAAAAATGAGAAATCACCCTCTGGGGGTATGGCCATACCACTATCCTTTCTCCTCTGTTCTCCTGGATCTTGGGCACACACACACATGCATCCAGAGTGATTTTTAAGCCACTAGGTCTGGTACTTGAATTGCAGTTGGCCATGTGGGGGTCTAGCAATATAGCCACTATGCTGTCTGTTGCCCCCTATCCTGTCCTTTTAAATAGCCACATTACCATCGGGGCACAGAGTGGGCAGCACAACATGGCTGGAGGGTCAAAGATATCTAGTCCAGATGAATAAATATATGGTTGTTTCAGTTCCAATCTGATACCATTCACTTTGCAATCATTTTTTCAATGTTTAATTGAATCAGATTTGATATGTTTAAACTGTCCTAAACTCTGCAGACCTTCAAACCTTCATTTGGATTTGATCATATAGATCCCACCTAAAGACAGTTATTACTATGTATTGACATGGAAAGGTTATCAAGTTATTTGTTAAATGAAACAAACAAGTTGCAGAAAAACAGTTTTAGTCTGATCCTCTGAAAATAATACATTTAAAATATTTTAGAAAGGAAATGAAAACAGTATGCTGTATGGTGTGGGGGCTGGGAATTCTAGATGATTTGCTGTTAAATGATTCTGTATTATTTAATTTTTATATAACAAAGAGATACTATCTTTTATCAGATCAAATTGAGATTAAGACATTTATTTTCAAAAGAAGGAGGGGAAAGGTTTGAGGGCTTTAGGGTAATCATTCTATTTTTTTTCCCAGCAGTCGTTGAATTGTCAGATCCTCTTCATTATCAGATTTTCTCCTTAATCAAAAAGTTAAAAGCATTATTCACATTGGGATAGATTTTCGGTTTCTTGCTTTACTTCATCAACCTTTTTGATGAGAAGCCATTGAATAATTCAGAACATTCTCTCTAAGGTATAAAACAAGTCCTGATGACCAGCCCAGCTCCTCAGTTTCTTGCCTGGGTAGGAAAGGGCTCAGCATAGCTTCTTTTGCTGGGCATAAAATGGTTTATAAATTTTTTTTATAGTTGTTGCCTAATATTTTAAGAACTGCTCTAAATTTGGCTTGAAAATCTCTTGGTCTAGGTATGGTCATGCTAAAGAGACTATTTTGCCAATTAGAACGGTATCTAAGGTTTCTTATTATTCAGGCAGTTTTTTTTTAAATCCTCTTCTCTGCCTCTGGCCCCAAAGAGCCTTTTTCTAATTAATATTTTATTTGGCAGCAGATGTTTACTGCGTGCCATACACTAAAATGCCAGGTAAAGTCCTTAGGTGAATATCTCCCACCATGAAGGGCCCCTACCCCCACCCCTTCAGACTACTTAAGAAGTCCTCCCTTATCATTAGATCTAAGGAAGTGTATGTTTTTCATAATAGGCTTTTTTTTTTAATGGACTAGAACAGATTGGGTGGGAAGTGTTCTTTAGTCTCTGCTCCATTTTTTTTTCTTTTTCTTTTTAAAGATTTTGTTATTGCACAAGCACTTGCTGAAGAGGAAGAGAAAGAGAAAGAGAGAAAGCATCCCTCAGGGGGCATGGCCACACCACAGTCCCTTCTCCTTCATTCTCCTCTCAGGATTTTGGGCAGGCACAACCACACATCTAGTGTGTTTTTCAAGCCACTGGGTTTGAGACTCAAACTGCACAATCAGCCATGTGGATTCCAGCTACCTTAACCACCACACTATGAGATGATTACAAAATTGACTTGCTTTTTAAAAAAATTATTGTGCTTTCTTATATCTTAAAGTAATAATGAGTGCTACCAGCAGTTAGTGTAATGGCTATGTCGACTCCCATGTAGTCCACCACGGTTCGAGTTCTGGACCCGGTGGCTTAAATTCACGCTGGGCGTGTTTGTGCGTACCCAAGATCCCGAGAGGAGAATGGAGGAGAAGGGATTATGGCATGACCATCCCCCTTGCCCTATAGCAAAAACCTCTTCAAAACAAAAAAAGTAGTAATGAGCATAGTTTACCTTTTAAATGTTATGAAAGTATACAGAACAGAACATGAAAGTCTTGCTTTATACTCTGCCCCATCCTCAATGATCTGATGTACATTTCTCCTGTTCCCTTTTATTCTAGTCCCTTCTATTGCTAATAACAGAATGACCTGAATCTGGGCAATTTATAAAAAGAGAGGCTTATTCAGCTCATAGTCTAGAGTTCCAAGGCACAGGAGCTAGTAAACATCTTCTTGTTGGTGGACAACATGGTGGGGAGAAGGAGCTTGAGTTGAGCAGAGCTTATCTGTATACATGTCTGTCTCATTCCCTCTTTTTTTTAATCCACCAGGACTCAATCATGGGGGCCACACTGATGCTTAATCACTTCCCAAAGGCTGGACCTCTTAATCACATGCATTAATACCTTCACAATGGTTCACTAAATTTAACACATGAATTTTGGGAGAGACATTTATAGCCTGGTACCTTTCTCTGCATCTACATATTCGGGCTTATGTAAATGTACCTAATGTTTCTTTGTGTCCACTAAAATTTTCTGCAGTGTTTAAAAAAATTTTTTTTTTAAATCTGTGCTATCTGATATGGTGGCTATTAGCTAGCTACATGGGGCTGTTGAACAGTCAAAATGTAACTAATGTTATTAAGGGATTATATTTTTAGTTTTATGTCATTTGAATTGGCTTAAATTTAAGTTTTCAAAAAGAATCTAAATAGGAAAGGGAAAGGTGAAATTGTCTTTGCAGGTAACATGATTTTATATATAGGAAAACTTAAGACTTTACCCCAAAACTGTTAAAGTCAATAAACAAATATAGTAAAGTTGCAGAATACAAAATCAACACACAAAATAGGTAGCATTTATATACTCTAATGACAAGCTATCCAAAAAAGATATCAAGATAACAATGTCCTTTATAATAGCATCAAAAAAAAATACTAAATACTTAGGAATACATTTAACCAAGGTAGTGAAGGACATATATACTGTGAACTATAAACCATCAGTGAAAGAAGATCAAAAAGATATAAAGAAATGAAAAGATTTCTCATGTTTAGATATTGGAAGGATTACTATTGTTAAATTGCTGATACTGAGCTGGCCCTATAGCTTAGTGGTTAAAGGAGCCAATTCCCATATGACTGATTGTGATCCAAATCAAGGCCCCAGTGGCTTAAAAAATAACAACAGATGCAAGTACACGCATGTCCAAAATCTTGACAGGATGGAGAAAAGGAGGAGAAATAATTACAATATGACCATAACCCATGGGGGTTGTGTGTGATTTCACCCTCTCTCTTTGTGTCTTTGTCTCTCTATGGCAAATGCAATGCCATCTGCCAATTTAAAAAAATTCATACTACCCAAACCAATCTATAGATTGAATGCAATTTCTATCAAAATTCTAAGGACACATTTTATAGAAATAGAAAAATAATCCGGAAATTCACATGAAACCACAAAATGTTGTGAATAGCCCAAATAATCTTGAGCAAAAGGAACAAAACTGGAGACATAACATTATTTGGTATTAAAATATACCACAATGCTATAGTAATCAAAACAACATGATATTAGCATAAAAATAGACATATTGACCAATGGAACAGAATAGAGAACCCAGAATTAAAGACACACATTTTATAGTGAACTGACTTTGACAAAGATACTAAGAACACTGAATGACGAAAGGACAGTCTCTTCAAAACTGTATAGCCAAATGAAGAAGAATGAAATTAGATCTTTGTACCATATACAAAAATCAACGTAAAATTGATTAAAGACTTAAAGAGGAGTTATAAAAATATAAGATGTGAAAGAAAGCACAGGGAAAAAGCTTCTTGACATTTCCTGGGTAAAGGATTTTTTTTTATATGACCCTCAAAGCACAGGCAGCAAACATACAAAAACAGACAAATGGTATTACATCCAAAATAAAAATCATCTTTACGGTAAGAGAAACAGAGTGATTATGATTGGGAGAAAATATTTGCAAGCTATATATCTGATAAGGGATTCATACCCAAAATATATAATGAATTAAAACAACTGAATAGCAAGAAAACAAATAACCCTATTAAAATAGATAACCTTCTAAGAAATGAACAGAGGGGTCAGCAGGTAGTATGGTGCTGAAGGCACTGGATTCCAACATGGCTGACTATAGTTTGAGTCCTGGGCCTGGTGGCTTGAAATTCACTCTAGACATGTGTGCATGCATGCCCAAAATAGTGAAGATAACTGAGGAGAAGGGATTGCAGAGTGGCCCTCTTCCCCTCGGGAGTTTATTTCTCACTGTCTCTCTCTGTCTCTGTCTCTTTCTCTCTCCAGTAAGTGCATGTCCCCTTTGGGGAAAAAAAAAAGAGAAAAGAAAAGAGAAACAATTTTTTTAAAGAAGGCATTCCAATGGGGCCAATACATACATGAAAAACTGTTCAACATCACTAATAATTAGAAGAATGCAAATTAAAACTATAATGAGATATCACCTCACACCTATTAGAATGGCTATTATCAACAAGACTAAAGATAAGTGTTGGAGAGGATGCAGAGAAAAGAGAATCTTTGTTCTCTATTGGTGGAAATGCAAATTAGCATGGTCATTGTGGAAAACTATATGGAGATTCCTCAGAAAATTGATAATAGAACTTCCACATGATGCATCAATCCCACTTCTATTACATACACAAAGGATATAAAATCAGTATGACAAAAAGATATCTACACGCCCATGTTCATTGCAGCATTATTCATTACAGCCAAGATATAGAATCAACCTAAGTGTCATCAATGGATAGATAATGCAATGCATATGTATAAAAATGGAATACTGTGATGCCATAAAAAGAAGGAAATCCTGTCATTTGTGACACCCTGGATGAATCTAGAGGACATTATCCTAAGTGAAATAAGTCAAGTACAGAAAGGCAAATAACCCATATTCCTATATATATATCAAATCTGAAACAATTTTGTAGAAGTAGAAGGTAAAATGATGGTTACCAGAGACTGGGGAGTGGAGTGGGAAATGGAGAGAGGTAGGTCAAAGGCACGAAGTTTTAGTGAGATAGGAGGAATAATTTTTTGAGGCCTATTGCGAAGCTCAGTGACTATAATTAATAATACTATATATTTTTAAATTGCTAAAAGAGCAAATTTCTAATGTTCTCACTGTAAAACACAATAAGTATTTGAGGTGATATTTTAACTTGCTTCAATCATTCTACATTGTATACATATAGCATCATATTATATCTGTAAGTATAAACAATTATAATTTGTCCATATACAACAAAATACAAATTTAAAAAATGAAAATAAAATTTAAGTTTCAATGACTACATAGGGCCAGTGACTATCATATTGGACCATGTGAATGCAAATAGCAGATATCAGGAACTCGGGCAAGAAAACAGAAACAGTGTGAGAAACATCCCTATGCGGACTGGGTAATAATGTTTTACTGGAAATGCATGATCTCAATCTTCATAACCACTGAGGTAATTTCTATTATTAAAGATAAAAACACAGGCATAGAGAAAGAAGTTAGCTAACTTGACCAAGACAGAAAGCAGGAGTGTGGATTCATATCCAAACCATCTAGCTTCAGAGTACTTCCCTGAGCTTAAACCTGTAGAAAATCATGGGGTGAACTGGAAATAGCATGGATTTTGGTATAGACAAAACTGATTTGGATCTTGATCCTGCCAGTTATTGGACTCCTTAACTGTGTGACATTGGGCAAGTCACCTTGCCTCTCTGTTTCTTGGTTATAAAATCTATAATATGGTCTTTATATTACCTATTCTCACCACTGATGGGACATACACTTTAAGACATATCTGCTTTCCCCTCCTCCAGCTTCCTATTCAAAAGGTTTGCCTTTGGGGGATAACTACGTACCTTGGATATCTGATGGTGGGCCATGAAACATATTAAAATTACATGAAACTGAAATGAATGAAAAGTATGCATCTGCTTTGATCTTCATGGGTCAGACTTCATTAGCACAGAATTCTAGCCAGCTAAGATCATTGAGGGAGGCAAAGAGAGTCTCTGTAACTAGAACTACCTCACTGAGTATAAGGCTAAAGGCAGGGAGCTGTTCGATCTGTTCGAGAGGAATTGGCTATCACCTAGGGTTTGTGGTCTAGACTGAGTTCAAATCCTAGATCACTGCTTACTGCTTGTGTGTGACCTTGAGAGAGTCATCTACCGTCTTTCTCTCTGTCTCCTCATCAATGAAATGGGAGTAATAATATTGCCTACCTCATTGTATTGTAAGGATTCAATGAAAGGTGCATGTAATGTACTCAGGGCCTAATACAGGGATGCAGCAGCTGCAATATTGCTTCCACTGGTGCAACCATGATCACTTCTGTTAATAGCAGCAACTGCAGTAGCTCATGATTGCTGCCACCCAGAAGAGAATGGAGATGCTGATGACGTAGGTTCTGACCTTGACTCTGCCACACTCTGGGGGACAGAGGGCCATTCTCCAAACCTTGGTATGCTTTGGGGGTTTACTTTGTCCAGTTACAGATGACAACTCTTCTACAAGGCTCCTGTGATAATTAGAAACATCTACTAAATCTCTTACACATATGGGATCTAGATTGTCCATTAGGAAGAGTCAGTACCTGCAAGAGAGACATTTTTTTATTTTTATTTTTTTTATGTAGTGGAGTGTCCTGACTTAGGCAAGATCATATGAGATATCTATTTTCCCTACTGGGCTTTCTATCCCCCTTAGCTTCACCCCCAATTACATGAAGTCTTGTGACATTTGAGAAAAGATAATATTTTAAACCTGTTTTCCTGAGGTTGAGAGTGAGACTTGACTTTGTATTTTTGTTCTTCCTTATTTTTCTTAGCTCAAAAAGAAATGTAGGCACTTTTGCCTTATGTGGTTTATAAAGCCTGCCATGGTTTGATTGGAGTAATGTATTTTTGTATCACATTTGAATCACATGCTTGTGACATACTCTATTATGTGACTCTTTCTCTAAGATCTACTGGAAATGTAAGTTTAAAGGCAGTTGCTAAATGTTAATATAAGAATGTTTATAACACTCTCCCAGAAAAGAATACTGTGTAAATCTTTTTACTCGATATTATTCAAAATGGTCAATCATATTACTGCAGGCTAATTGTGAGAGAGACCAAGCTGAATTGCTGATGAATCTAAATGGTAGAATATGGGAAAAGAGTGCTGGGTTCTGGGTGATGAGTAAGACTCATGCTGGGCCTGCTTTAATGAAAGATAACATTCATTTGTAATTGTAATCACTGTAATAATGGAATGGAATTAAAGCATTTGAAAGCACAGTTTGGTCTATTAAGTAGTTTGAATATTCTTCCAGCATTTCTGTTTATACCATTAATTTGCTTAGCAAAGCCTTTCTCCACAGATAATGCAAGGTCCACTTAAGCCCAGTCTGTGTCCAAATGATCACAAAACTTGAGTTTATGATATCCACATTAATGGGGATTTATTACACTAATAAATATAGAAAGATCAAGACCCGGTGCAGGCTATAGGTTATATTGTCTTTTATTTTATTTAATTGCTTTGTTTTTTCCTATTATAAATTTAACCTTTAGTGCCACTCTACATGCGATGTGGGAATTAGAGTAGTCCCCTAAAAGCAATCACGACTAAATGTGTATTCTTAAATAGAGACCCACTTATTGGTGCCAGTTAATCTTCAATGAATGTAACACCAGTAAAGTATGTAGATAATACAAAAATGTTAAATTGTATTGCTAATCTTAAATCCTGATTTAGGGAGAAGAAAAAACCTTAATACTATGGCAAAAGAGTCAAGTCACACTAGATTAGCATTGGTGTACATTCATAATGAAAATAGCTGAGCCTGATTAGTGTCACTTAAAGTTTTGTGAATAAGAGATATGCCCTTACAAATTAAACGGCTTGAATACTGGATTAAGAGTCTAGGGGAATAATTCTTATGAGAAAAGTTAAAACCTTTATGTCTTTTCTGAAAGAAAATTTATCATTGGTCTAGAATTACTTACGATTCACTCTATAGTATGAAAAGGTTGGAACTTTCAAACCATAGAAAGTGTACTAAAGGAGCCACTCAAATTGATTTCCATTTAAGTAGATTACTAGTATTTTCTTCCCTAACTAGAAGGAGTGTTCTGTACTCCTCCAACTTATTTTCAGCCATGATACTATTTCTATATGCACGATTAAACCCTGCCCCATTTGGGAATACTTAAATGTCTCTTATTATCCCCATCCTCAACTCAAAAACTCTTCTCAGTCTAGCAAGAGAAGAAATGTGTAAAAATGAATGTAAAAACATTTCTGACTGGTATGAAGATAGGCTACATTGTGTGGTAGGTGAAATTGGTACCCATTGTCCTTCTTTTCTTCATGCTTTGCCCTCTCCAGCCTTGCCTGACTGTAATAGGCCCAGTGGCCTCCTCTCTAACCCAAGACCCTCTAGAGCAATGCCTCAAATAAGTCTACACTTCCCTTCTCCACTTCTTTTTATATTCCCGTCTTGTCTTTACAAAACTTGCTTTTTCTGAGTCCAGAGTCCATTTTATCATACCTTTGCTATCTTTCACAAGTAGTAGTAATGGCAGTAGGAGAAATCATAACACAACAATGACAATGTATGCCAGTGTTGGGTATAATGACTGTTTTATTATGCTCCAGGCACTCTGCAAGCTTTTTACATCCAGTACTTCATTTAATCCTCACTTTTACAGATGATGAAATTGAGGCTTAGAAAGATTAAGTGTCTTGTCTAAGGTTCCAAGAATGAGAGGACTCAACTCTTATTTGTTTAATTCCAAATGCCCAAGTGCTTAATTGCTACAACTCTACACAGCCTTCTTAGTTTTAGGGAAAGCAGTAAGAGTCAATATTCCAGAAAGTATTTTAAAGAAACTCAGGATATTTGTTACTTCCTAACCATTTTTAGTTCATTATCTGACTTTGCTGCATTCTATCTTATCAAGAAGTAGGAGGAGGGGAGAGGGAAAGGAAAGGGGAAGGAAAGAGAGGGGGAAGGAAGATGAAGAAGAGGAATGATGAACTGTGAGCCTGGACGGAACAGTTTCTTTAGTCAAGGACCCTTGTAAGTAACTTCTAGGCTTATCATTCTCCTTGGTGAAGTGCAGGTCACTCAAAGCTGAGGTGATTCTGTGAAAATGGCATAAGTATTTCTATCTTCCTTTCCCACCCATACAAAAAAATCTGGTCCAATCACTTTGTGGCCATGATAGCAGGGTTGCTTTCACTCAACACAAGTCATTGCAACCTATGCAAGAAAAAAGATATTTCAGGACACTTTCCTTAAAAGGACTATAGGGACAGGCATTCCAGACCTGTGAGATTCCATCATTTTTTTTCTGTTGATGGAGCTTATCAAGTACAAATCAGTATGAGTCTCTTAAGGCTCAATCAATGGGTAGACAAATAAACATTGGGGACCTCCTCCAGATGACAGGAAGAGTGGCCTTGGCTCAAGTATGAGAATACTTCAAACACGAAGACTATGCCATGAAATATTTTCTGCTACCACTTTTCTTCCCCATTTCTAAAGCCAGGACTCACTCTCTCAGTTATACTCTGAGGACTTGCTAGCTTTACCTCCTTCTTCTAATTAGCTAGTAATGTGCAATGTTGGCTCCCTGAGTGTAAAAATGCTTTTTGTTTTCTTTACTATGAACTGTGAGGGTTCAGGATCCAGTTGGCCCTAGATACCTAGGGGAACTGTTCAGATCTGCTTTGGTGGCAAATGCCTTTCTTGGTTGAAAGCTCTGTTTTGTTCCCCAACTGTGTTAGTGTGTGACTTATAAATATTAGCTCCTTTGGAACTGCAGGTGATTTTAAGATAAAACTTTCACTCTAGTAAAAGCATAAGGACCACACAGTCTAAAACTAACCTAAAGTAAGTACACTTGCAACTGCTTCCTCACTGCACTCTTGCTTTCTTTCCCAAGTGGAGTGCCCTTCACTAGATATACCCTGGAGCTCATTGCAAAGGCCACCTCATCTCAAAGGTGTACCCGGCAGTGATTTTTCTCATGTGTGGCCTTTGATGCTAACAAATTTTGGTTAACCTGCCTTCTTATTCCCTTCCATTATTAACTCGCTAAGAAAAGATCCCTGAAAAAGCTCACACATGGGATTTGGCTTTAGGAAAAGAAGAGAGAAGTCATTGCATATTAGATAGACATTAGGAGTATTAACCACGTAGGTTTGCCAAGGGTTATTTCAGGTTTAGCACTGAAGATCCTGTGTCCAGGGAGACCCCGAAATTAAAGCAAACCAGAATGGTTAGTCACCCTAATAGGTACATGCTTTG
Organism: Tupaia belangeri chinensis; assembly: GCF_000334495.1. Classification (NCBI taxonomy): domain Eukaryota; kingdom Metazoa; phylum Chordata; class Mammalia; order Scandentia; family Tupaiidae; genus Tupaia; species Tupaia belangeri. The sequence continues at coordinate 506,116 of NW_006206561.1, forward strand.
GCTATATGATATATTAGAAAGAACACTGATTTTTCAATATCTAGGCTCAAGTCCTACAAGTGTCACTTATTATTATATTAACCATATCCTCTTTAATTTTTTTCATAGTCTTTATCAAAATTTTATGTATTTTGGCATTTATTTGAGATTTTTATCCACAAATAGTTTTTTGTTTGTTTTGATTTTTATTTTAAGATTTTTGCTATAGGGCATGTCTCTCACCAGAGAGACAGAGGGAAAGAAAGTCAGAAGTCATCCCCCCCCCAGGGGGGGATAGCCTCACCATAATCCCTTCTCCTCCATTTTCCTCTTGGTATTTTTGGCAGTCATTCACATGCACCCAGTATGAGTTTCCAGCTTCCAGTTCCAGGACTCAAACTGAATTTGGCCATGTGGGAATCCAGCGCTTTAACCACTATGCCTCCTGCTGGCCCCTAAATAGGAGTTTTTATTTGTCAATATTGAAAGTCTGAAATTTAAAAAAATTTGGACTTGTGGTTAATATCCATCAATGTTTGACTTAAGCACCTGTCTTGTCCCTAGTAGCTTTTCCAGAACTACTACCTTCACCATAAAGCTCCATGAATTTTCCCAATTCAAACTTGAACTTCTTCACTGTTTTTATTTTCCTAATAAAGATATCATGGAGAGGACACATAGACTGACAAATCTTTTTCTATGTCTTTTCCAGTACTGTCTGGAACCAGTTTATTGACCACTTTTTTCAAGTTGTTTATGTGTACCTCTTGGATCATGATTTCCATCATCTTCTAGATTTGACAGACATGTTGATGCTAAGTATAAAAGGTCTTCCATATCAGATTTTTTTTTTTCAGTAAAACCAATACAGAAGAGATGAAGTAAATAGCCATTAGTAGTCTTGACATCAACATGAACTTCAATCATGGTCTGCCATTTTTTGACCACAGAACACATTTTTGTCATGGATAAGGTCCATGCCATGGAACTTACGCAGTTTTTGCCTTGAACATTGTCAGTGATTAGCTCGAATGATCTAAATGTAACCTCATCATTTTGCATATCTACACAACTCATTCTAATACACAGCCTTTAAAGTCATCAGATGCAATTTTGGTTCCTTAAATTCTGGTGATTAGAGTTTTTTCTCAATATATATTTTTAGTTTTTGCCATAGGTCACATTTACTTGCCAGAAAGAGACACAGAGAGAGAAAGAGAAAGTGAGAAATTACCACCTCCTTCCCATGGGAATGGCCATGCTGCAATCTCTTTTCCACTCTCCTCTTGGGATTTTGGGCATGCACACACATGTGCCTGGTGTGATTCCCAAGCTGCCAGATCTAGGACTTGAACCATGAAACTAGCCATGGGAGATTCAGAGCCTTAACCTCCACACTACCTACTGGCCTTTAATATTTCTTATATTGAAAGTAGCAGGTGCTTTCACATCATACCAGTCTTTCTTAGAAAACTAATCAACTACTTTCTTCTTAGCTTCCTTTTTGCTGCCTTTGATAAGGTGCTTGTTCTTGTCAATCAAGATGGTGCTACTCAGAGAGCCAAAAGAACATTTATTTGTTTAATGTCTCACTAGAAGACAAGCCCATGAGTGCTAGTCATGTCTCTTCTTTGTTAAGCATTTCCTCTCTAGTACTTCGTGTAATACCTCACATGAATTAGGCATTCAATACTTATCTACTGAACTAACAAATTAATATATGTCATTTAACTGCTCTATTCTCCCATTTTTCCATCTATAATGGGGTATCAATGACTTACATCAAAGAATTGTTGTAAATAATTGTGACAATGTATGTGTAAAAGAGAATACCTGTTTTGTAATCAACATAAGAAAGAATATTGATGATGGTTATTATGATGTGTACTTGAAAATAATATCTTTTAAAAAAATTGAGGAACCTACTAAGTACTAGGTTCTTTCAAAATTTTACTCCATATTATCCTTATAATTATTCTTCCAATAAATAGGTAAGTTTTATCCCTATTTAAGAAATGAGGTGGGGCTGGCAGGTGGCGTGGTGATAAAGGTGCTGGACTCCCACATGGCCGACCGCAGTTCAAGTCCTGGACCTGGTGGCTTCCTTTCTCACTTTCCCTCTCTCTCTTTCTCTGTCTCTCTCTGATCAAACTGGAAAATAATAATAATAAATAAAGTTAAATAAAATAATAGACTTTAAAAAAAAAAAGAAATGAGGTTACAGAATTAGCGGCCACAACAAAGTTAAAGGATATAGTCCACAAAACTACTCTCACTTCTGACACCAACTACAAGTTTGGACAGTTTCCTCAACCATCCTCATATATGATAGTTCATTAGAAGGACTTACAGAAGTTACTGAAAGCTATTATAATCATGGATAGCACAGAGCAAAGAAACAAAATGGAGCCAGGAGAAAAAGCACATAGGGCAAAATCCAGATACCAAACATGGATCTTCTATTATCCACTCCCTGTGGCATCAGAACACATTGCTCTCCTGACATTGATGGTGGGAGATTATGGAGTACTGCCAAGCTCACCTGAGCCTCAGAGCTCAGTTTTTTTTTTAATTGAGACTATTACACAGGCATAATTGATTAATTTCCCACATTGTTGATTGTACTTTCCAGGTGGACTGATAATATGTGACCCAAAGCTCCTTCCCTAAATCTCATTGGTACTATTTGGCTAGTCCAAGGCTTCCTGGAAAACAAAGATTACCTCCCAGGAGCTGAAGGCAAATTCTAGGCCTCGCTTTGAGAAAGTTTAAATTTTTTATTACAGAGAGGTCAATCAACTTGCCAAAGTTTGCAGAGTTATTACATGTAAACCCTATCAGCTTCCCTCTAGTGCCCATGCTTTTATTTTCTGTCATGTTCCTGGTGTGCCTAATAGATGACATAATTTTAATGTGCAATAAAATGATATGTGCTGTCATACATAGAGCAATGAAAGACTGACAAAATGGGCACACATTATATTCCTCTTTCATCCACCTTCCCTAACTCCCTTATCTCTCAAATTTCAGTCTTTCTTTATGCCTTGTACCTTAATGTAGGCCCATAGTGGAATGAAGGTGGATAGAAAGTTTGTCTAGTATGTTTCTGTTCTACCAGCTTCCATTCTTGTACACTATGGATGATAAATACCCTCACATGTGCACACACACACACACACACACACACACTCAACTCATAAACAGCTCAATTCTCCATGATCTGTTCAAGAAATTCTATTTTAAGTGTTAGACAAAAGTTGACAATTGTTCCTTGGGTCATTTACTTTTAAATATGAGCCTCTTAAATAAGGCCCCCAAAACACAGGCAATAATCCCCAAAATAGATAAATGGGATTATATCAAGTTAAGAAGTTTCTATACAGCAAAAGACACAGTAACTAGTGTGAGTTGACAACCCTCATAATGGGAAAGTATTTTTGTAAACTATGCCTCAGATAAGGGACTCATAACCAAAATACACAGGGAACTCAAGCAGTTTATACTCCCTTCCCCCAAAATATGATTAACCGAATTAAAAGATGGGAAAATGATCTGAACAAAAACTCTCTAAAGAAGACATATGAATAGTCAAAAAGCGTATGAGAAAATACTCAACATTCCTCATCATAAGGGAGTTGCAAATTAAAACCACAATGAGATATCACCTAACCCCAGTCAGAATGATGGAGATTAAAAATATAAAAACTGATAAGTGTTGGTGGGGCTCTGTTGAAAGGGAAACTCTCCTACAGTCTTTTTGGGAATCTAGATCGGTCCAGCCATTGTGGAAAACAATTTGGAGGTTTCTCAAAGACCTAATAGAACTACCATATGATTCAGCAATTCCACTACTGGGTATCTACCCAAAGTACAGGAGAATGCTCAGTCAGAAAAGTGCTTGCATGTCTATGTTTATTGCAGCATTATTCACAATTGCTGAGACATGGAATCAACCCAGATGTTCATGAACAGATAAATGGATTGAAAAAATATGGCACATATACTGTATGTAATACTATTCAGCCATAAAAAAAGACCCTAAGAAAGTAGAGGAATATGGAAGATTTATTGCTGAGTGAAGCGAGCCAGGCTGTGAAAGAGAGACATTGTATATCTCCACTTACCTTATACCAACTGTCCACATTCTTTGGTAGAGACTGAAAGATGGGAGGACATAAAACATTGAAAATAGTTAGGGACACTGGAGACAGTGTGGAAGGAGGATTGAAGGGAGGAAAAGTGTAGGAAAGGAAATTAGAGAGGAAAATTGAGAGGCAAGACATTTATGGGAAACAGAAATGGTTTATTACCTGTTGATGATAATGTCTATAGTATCCTCAACTGAGCTAGTCTGAAATGTATTTCATGTTGGGCAAATTTGCTTTACAAATTAAATGATATAGAGTGATTAAATGTATAAAACACATTTTTAAAATAATTTTAAAAAATAAATGATTTATAAAATATGGGTCTTTTTAACACAGAACAAAACCATGAGGACAAAGAAATTAGTACTGTTTGAGATATGTCATAGGGATCTGTGGGGTTATATAATAGTTCCATAGTTCCTTAAATCACAGTTCAGTCAACCATCTACTACTTCTGGGTAGTGTTATGGGATTAGGGAGGGAGGTGGAACAATGACAAGTAATAAGATGAGAAGGGAACAAGGAAGAAAGGCAGGGGGCACACTCTGAAGCTCTGAAGTAATCTGCACCTGTTCAGAAGTGGGAAAACAGAATTCAGAGAGCTTCATTACATAAAATGCCATCCAAAGTTTAAATAAACCAGAGCCATCCTAGGGAGAATTTAACAGCAAGAAGGCAAAAATTGTGATACAGTCAAAAAAATGTTTTTGGTTACTTTCTTATGGAGAGGAAGAAAGGAACTTTCTTATGGAGAGGAAGAAAGGATGCAAAATTATAGCTAATCTCCAGTTCATAGCAGTAGGAAATAGCATTGGACTTGGAGGCAGGTACACTAAAGCTTAGATCCCAACCTCATCACTAGCTATGTGGCCATAGGAAAATTATATACCTACTCCAATGCTCAGTGTTCTCATTTGGACAACTGAGGCTAATGAAACAAATCTCATAGTTACTTAAAGTTATTAAATAAGATAATGCATGTAAAGTGTTTTGCACAGTTTCTGGCACAACGTAAACAATAAATGTGAGCCATGATGACGATGATGATGATGTGTGTTGTTTTCATCCGTAAATGGAGTTAACTCTCCTCGTTGTACGTGAACATTTTTTTCTATGTTGAACATGACTGTGCTTTTCAAAAGTGCATTTTCAAGTCTTTGTGATCAGTGTTGCCTCTAATCCTTATTTGGCAATAGTTAATGGTGCATGAAAGGCTGATTGCTGGAGTATATGCTGAGCCATTCCCTCAAGTGCAGTGAAAACATTAGTAAAGCTTTGTTATCCTGCTTGGTGCAATGGAAATGCTTTTTTATTATGAGGTTATATATCCAGGCTATGTCTCTTTCAAAATGTGTGACGTACAGGAAAATGCATAGTCTTTCTGAACCTCAGTTTCCTTATCTGTTGAATGGGATAATAGCACATAACCTTTCAAGATATAAAAGACCTATCCCAATGTATTATCTTTTAAAATTTTATTTATTGATTGATTGACTGACTGACTATGGGTCATATGCACTTGCTAGAGAGAGAGAGAGAATGAGAGCGAGAGAGAAAGTAAGAAAGCATCCCCTAGGGGGGATGGTCATGCCACAATCCTTTCTCCTCCATTCTCCCCCCAGGATTTTGGGCATGCATCTATACACACCAGGCATGTCCAGGGATCTTACCTTGCTGTCAGCCTTGTAGGATCCAGCCATCTTAACCACCACATCAACAACTGTATTACTTTCTTATGCTCCTCAGTGTTTCCAGAGATTAGACAATGAACATCTTCATAAACAGATCTCCTAATATTTTATGCATACCACAAAATATTGCATATTTAATGCAAACCAGAAAAATATTTAATGCAAACGACTTGTCATACATTTATGTGTATAGACAATGTATATATTACATATGTATAAAATATACATATATCAAAAAGACTTTTCTTTTCCTATTGAATGGTCTTGGAACCTCCAGAGTTGAAGTCAGTTGACTATAAATGCATGATTTTTTCTGGACTCTCAGTTTTATTCCATTGACCTATGTATCTATCGTTATACCAGTATTGCACTGTTTTGATCATTGTAGCTTTGCAGTAGTTTTGAAATCATGAAGTGTGATTCCTCTAATTTTGTTCTTCATTTCCCAGACTGATTTAGATATTTAGAATCCCTTGTAATTTCATAGGAATTTTAAAATTAGCCTGCCTATTTCTGTAAAGAAAAAAGAAATGCAGTTAGAATTTTAATGGTGATTGCATTAAATCTGTAGATCTCTTTATGGAGTATTGCCATCTTGACAATATTAATCTTCCTATCTCTAAATACAGGATGTCTTTCTATTTATTTAGGTCTTTATTTTAATAATGTCTCTTATTTATTTATTTTTTGAGAGGTTTTTGCTATAGGGCGCATGCGCTCACCAGACAGAAGAGACAAAGAGACAGAAAGTGAGAAATCACCCCCCAGGGGGGATGGCCACGCTGCAATCCCTTCTCCTCCATTCTCCTCTCGAGATCTTGAGCATGCACGCACACGTGCCTGGCGTGAGTTTTAAGTCACCGGGTCCGGGATGTGAACCGCAGTCAACTAGATGGGAGTCCAGCGACATAGCCATTACGCTAACTGCTGGTCCCAATAATGTCTCTTTTTTTTTTTGGGGGGGGG
>NW_006206561.1:512938-554031 GCF_000334495.1 Tupaia belangeri chinensis
AGACAAAGAGACAGAAAGTGAGAAATCACCCCCCAGGGGGGATGGCCACACCGCAATCCCTTCTCCTCCATTCTCCTCTCGGGATCTTGGGCACGCATGCACATGTACCCAGTGTGAGTTTAAGCCACTGGGCCCGGGACTCAAACCGCAGTCAACTACATGAGAATCCAGTGATATAGCCATTACACCAACTACTGGTCCCTTAAGAATGTCTTATAATACTCAGTGTCTAAGTTTCACACACCCTTAGTTATATTTGTTTTTAAAAACTTATTCTGTCAATATTGCATATTTTTACATATTGATCTTGTAGCTTATAACTTTGCTGAATTCATCTGTCAGTCTAATAGCTTTTTAGTGGATTCCTGAGTATTTTCTATATAAAAGATCATATATTCTACAAATAGTTGTACTTTTTTTCTAATTTAGATAGTTTTAATTTTATTTCCTTGCCTAATCACCCTGCCTATCACCCTATACCTCCTCCAGTACATTGTTATCTAGAAGTGATAATAGTTAATGTTTTTGTTTTGGTCATGATCCTCAGGGAAAAACTTTTAGTCTTTCATGCTTCTAGTTCTTGGGTTTTTGTTTCTTTGTTTTTGATATGTGCACTCACCAGAAAGAGAGAGAGTGAGACCCCCACCACCACTCCCTCCCGGGTTATGGCCATACCACAGTCCCTTCTCCTTCAGTCTCCTTTCAGGATTTTAGGCATGCACATATACTTGAACCATGTGATTTTTAGGCCACCAGGTCCAGAACTTGAGCCTCGCAGCCAGCCACATGGGATCCAGCACCTTAACCCTCACACCACTTTTTGGCCTTGTTTGCTTTCCTTTATGAATAAGAGAAAAAGAGGAAGGGAGATAGAAAAGGTGGAAGAGAGAGAGAGATGGAGACAAGTATTTATTTTAAGCTTATTTATGTATTGAGAGAGAGAAGAAGACAAGCATCATTAACAGAGTCTCATGACATAATTCCACACCCCGATTCCCTGCCATCCTAGCCAGCTAAGATCATATGAATGTGTGCACATTCCTGGTATGTACAGACTGACCAAGAAACTGAACCCCAGTCTTCCATATGGCTGTAGCATTGCAGAGTGGCATGCCAGCACTGTACACAGCCGAGCCTAGAGGTAGATAATTTTGACCTTGTCTTATCTTGTTGCAATCCTCCTGTCCTAGCCTCCCAATTAGTTTAAGATTATAGGTGTGTACAACTGTACCTGTGTGTTTAGTTTGGCCCAGAATCAAACCTAAGCCTCCCATGTGACTTTCAGCTTCCCAAGTGGTAATGCTATCTCTGTACCATCATGGTTGGGCCTAGATCTGAGTTCTTAATCGATTACCTTTTTATCAGGTTGAGAAAGGTACTTTCTAGTCTGAGTATTTTTTTATTTTGTTTTTTTAAATCACAAGATGATGTTAGAGTTTATCAAATTGTCTTTCTGTGTCTATTATGATTATCAATTGTGTTTTTCTTCTATATTAATATAACAAAATGATAGTAATCAAGACTATGCAGTAATTGCAAGTGGTATAGTGGTTGTGGCACTGGACTCTCACATGCTTACTGCTATTCAAGTCCTGAATCCAGCTGCTTGAAATTCATGCCAGGGATGTGTGCATGCGTGCCCGAAATCCCAGGACGAGAATGGATGCAAAGGGATTGTGGCATGACCATCCCCCCCAGGGGGTGATTTCTCACTCTTTCTCTCTCTGTGTCTCCAGAGAGCACACATGCCCTATAGCAAAGATCTCTCTTTAAAATTTTTTTAAAAATGGGACCAGCAGTTGGTGTAATAACTGTCGCTGGACTCCCATGTAGTCAACCGCGATTTGAGACCTGGACCTGGTGGTGGCTTAAACTCAGGCTGGGTGCATGTGGGGGCATGCCCAAGATCCCGAGAGGAGAATGGAGGAGCAGGGATTGCAGCATGGTCATCCCCCCGCGGGGTGACTTCTTGCTTTCTGTCTCTGTCTCTCTCTGTCTTTCTGGCGAACTCATGTGCCTTGTAGTAAAACAAACAAACAAACAAACAAACAAACAAAAAAACCAAAAAACAAAAACAAACAAAAAACCACCTCTCCAAATAAATAAATAATTAAAAAAAAATTCATGGTCTAGAATTTGATTTTCAATGTAATAATAGCATTAGGATGTGGCAAAACCTTTAAGAGATGAGGCCTGGTGGATGGTGTTTGGGTCATGGAAGCATCACCCTCACAAATGGATTTATACTATTTTGCAAGACTGAGTAAGTTATAGCTTTTGTGAGAAGGTATTAGTTCCATGAGATTGGTTGTTTAAAAGAAAGATGGCTGCCTCGAGATATTTTTTATTCACTCTGCACCTACCATACCATCTTCTCTGCTTCTGTTGACCCTGTTATGATAAAGCACAAGAGGCTGGCCTAATGCCAGTTTCATGCCTTTAACCTTTCTAGCCATTAGAAACCAGAAAGCCAAATAAAGCTATATTCTTTATAAATCACTCAGTCTCAGGTATTTCTGTTAGCAACATAATAGCAGACTAAGACAGGTAGACATAAAATTCTGTGAAATAGATTGAGAGTACAGAAGTAAATCCATATATCTATGTATGGTCAATTTATTTTTGACAAGTGTGTCAAAGCCATTCAATAGGGAATAAATAGTCTTTTCAACAGATGATACTGGAACAGCTGGATATCCACATGTGAAAGGATGAATTTGGATAATCTACCTTAACAAAAACAAGTCAAGGTTAATTAAAATCTCACACACACACACACACACACACACACACACACACAGCATTGAAATTATAAAATTCTTAGCAGAAAATATACATGTGATTCTTTGTGACCTCGGATTAGGCAGTGGTTTCTTAGATATAATAGCTAAAGCACAACCAATGATGGAAAAGTAGAGAAATTAGACTTTATAAAAATTAACAGCTTCATGCATTATAGGAGACTATCAAGTAAATGAAAACATAGCCCACAAAATGGGAGAAAATATTTGTAAATTATATATCTGATAAGAATCTAGTAACCAGAATATATCAAAAATTCTTACAGCTCAGCAGTAAAAAGATAACCCAATTTTTAAAAAAAGGGATTTGAATAGACATTTTTCACCAATAGGCACATGAAATGATCCTCAATATCATCAGTCACTAGGGAAATTCAAATCAAAATCACAATGAGATATAACTTCACTCACTCTGAATAGCCATACTTTTTTATAAAGATAAAAGAATTAGTGAGAATGTGGAGAGACTGGAACCCTCATGCATTGATGCTGGGAATGTAAAATGGTATAGCCATTGAGGAAAACAGTATGTAAGTTCTTCAAACAGCTAATGCTAGACTTATTGTATGACCCAGCAATTATACTACTGGGCATGTACCCAAGAGAAATGAAAACATATGTTAACACAAACACTTGTGCAGGAATGTTCAAAACAGCATTAATTATAATAGCCAGAAAGTGGAAAGAACCCAATGTCCATCAACCTATGAATGGATAAACAGAATATGTTACATCCACACAACGGAGTGGATATTTTTCCAACATAAGGAAAGAAATACTTTATGCATGGTACAACATGGATGACCCATGAAAACATTATGACAAGGGAAGCCACACAAAAGACCACATGTATGATGATATGTATGATTCCTTTTATATGAAATGTCCAGAATAGTTAGAGACAAAAACTAGGTTAGAGGTTGCAAGGGACTTGGGAATGGCATAGATAGGCAGTGATTACTTATTGTATATGGGGTTTCTTTTAGGGATGATGAAAATGTTCTGGAATTAAGTAGAAGTGATAATTGCACAATCTTCTGAATACACTAAAGCCACTAAATTATATACTTTAAAATAGTAAGTTTTATGGTTTATAAATTATACCTCAACAAAAAAATTAGCTTTTACTACATAGTACTCTTTGAGAAAAAAATTAAAACATACTCTGAGGGAGTCAGGAAAAAAAATATATGTACAAGCAATACAAAAATCTATCACTTGTCTTAATTCTTGCCACATGTTTCTGTGATACTTTAAACTAACCAACCAGCCTTTCACAGGTTGTAGCAATTTAAATTTACCAGGGTCCCCTCAGGATATTTGCCTAGGTCCCAGGTAATCCAGACAGTATAAACTTTTCATCTCCCTTTGCAACAGAAATGAACAATATGTCTCAGTTCTTGGAAGCAGGTGGGGTTAGGGAAAAGAGGACAATAGTTTTATGCCTCCAAAGTCAACTGAGATGAAACTTTAGCCTCAAGGTTAAGCAACATTCTATTTCAGCTGGAACTGCATACCTATTTACTCCACTTTATAAAATTCCCCACTTAATGTGACACAAAAGCCTATTTATACAATTGTGCACACCATTAAAGTTTGAAACTTTGACACACATATGCTGTTTGTTGTGTAGCAGTAATTAACTGTAATTGGAAAATATCCCATTTTATGGTTCTCTGACTTCACAGTGATCTTTTCCCCTCCTTTCTGTCTCTCCTTAAACTCTGACTACTTCCCCATAACTTATTGCTTCCCAGCCCCACTCTCAAGCTGCCTCAGTAGAAATATAAGCAATTTATTATAAATAGGGTACCCATCACAAGATTCTAAAATTAGTAAGATTCCCATAGAATCTCCCAGACAGTATATTTTTGAGATATATGACTTTATGCCTAGAATTGCAAGGAACAGAACTGGAAAACATACCCATCACACAGGAAAAAAGGTTCTAGTATCTTCATTTTGCTCATCTCATCTTTTTAAATCATGGAACATAAAACTTATTCCAGAAAGAAAATGTGTGAAAAATACTTGGGAGAGAATATATGGTAGAAGATGTGTCTAAACCTTCAGCAAGGCTCCTGAAAGGTGAAATGTCCTTTCTAAAGGGGGAAAGTTCTGCATTTTAATCTTATTTCTTTGCACATTGTAGGATGCTTTCATATCTCTTTTATAGAATTTGTCTTTTTTATTGGCCCCTTCAATTTTCTCCTTCCCTCTCTTGCCCCGAATTTTTATTTTCAATTCTCTCTTTCTCCTTTTATATTCTCCCTTTCCTTGCTGTACTAGACTCATGATTCTCTGTCTAAGCACATCTTATAATTCTTCCATTTCTACTTTCTAGGCAGGATTTTTTTTTTGAGAGATTTTTGCTATAGGATATGTGTGCTCGCCAGACAGACAGAGAGAGACAGAGAGATAGAAAGTGAAAAATCACCCCCCAGGGGGGATGGCCATGCCGCAATCCCTTCTCCTCCATTCTCCTCTTGGGATCTTGGGCATGCACACATATGCACCCGGTGTGAGTTTAAGCCACTGGATCTGGGACTTGAACTGCAGTTGGCTACATGGGAGTCCAGTGACATAGCCATTACACTAACTGCTGGTCCCTAGGCTGGATTTTTAAGAGTAGATTTGCCTATTTTTCTTGATCAGGCCTTTTCTGACCTCACTTTCCTGTGGTTCTACCAAGAATTCTCAATTAGACTCCCCACTTGACCCTACTGCTGGTCATAACCTAACAGGAAAAATCCCCACAGAACATTGGTTACTTTGAGATGTTTTTGTCTTGCTTCAGAGACACCGAAGTGTGATCACCTAAGTAAGGGAAATATATTTCAAATACTGATAGAGTGTCTGCCTAGGCACAATTTGAAATAACTTTTAAACAAATCTCTGATCATGCATTTCCAAATATTTCGTGATATTTTGATCTGTAGACTTTCTTCATGCTGTCCACACTTTGTATGAGAGGAGAGTGCTTCATAAAGCATCAGACTGAATACAAGAAAATCAATAAGTAATCTGTGTGATAATTAATTAAGGTGCCAGAATGAATTACTGTTTCTTCCCCTCCTGATCTGGGTCAGAGTCGTGTTTGATTTGGGAAGTTGTCTATTTTCAATTATGGTTCTGTGTTCTTTTGATGTGACCAGAATGAATGATTGGCAGAAAAATTATGTTATGGCAGAAAACTATGGGCTAAGTTTAACATGGTGAGGATGTTGTTTGGAATAAGTTATTTGCAGGACAAAACTGAAATCAGGGTAAGGTAGTGGAGGAAAAAGTTATCTCTCCACATCTATAGGTAAGGCTATAACAAAGCCAACCTTGGAGGCCACCAGGTGGCATGGTGGTTAAGGCGCTGAACTCCCACATAACTGACCACAGTTTGAGTCCTAGACCTGGCAACTTGCTTTCTCACTTTCCTTCCCTCTCTCTGTCTCTCTCCAGTCTACTTAAAAAAAAATAATGACAATGAGTAAAATTAAATAAAATAATTGAAAAAAACCCAACTTTGTTCTCCGTGCATTGTTTTCAGTTTTTATATATTCATTCAGCAAACATTCAATGAGCAAATATTCTATATAAAACACTGTATAATGCACTACAGGTGCAGCTATGTGTGAGAATGTCATAGTTCTTGCCTTCAGAGAACTTCTAGTCTAACAAGGGAGATCAACATTAAACGAAGAGTCACACATAAATTTATCAATTATAAGTTTGTTAGTGCTTCAAAGGTTGAATATATCTTTTTTTAAAAGAGATTTTTGCTATAGGGCACGTGCGCTCGCCAGACAGACAGAGATAGAGAGACAGAAAGCAAGAAATCACCCCCCAGGGGGATGGCCACACCACAATCCCTTCTCCTCCATTCTCCTCTAGGGATCTTGGGCACGCACGCACATGCACCTGGCGTGAGTTTAAGCCACCAGGTCTGGGACTCGAACTGCAGTTCACCACTTGAGAGTCCAGCAACATAGCCATTATGTTAACTGCTGGTCCCTAGATGGAGTTTTCTATAACCCTAAGATTAATAGTCAAACTGAAGCCAGGAAACATCCTGCAAGTAACTTGTTTGCTTTCTTTTTCTTTTTCTTTTTTAAAATTTTGCCAGAGGGCGAGTTGCTGGCAACAGAAAGAAAAAAGGGAGAAAGTGAAAAAGCACCCCATATGGGGCATGGTCATGCTACAATACCTTTTCTTCCATTTCTTCATGCTGTCAGGATTTTGTCCACAGACATGCATGTACCCAGTGTGTTTCTCAAGCTGCCATGTCTGAGACTCAAACAGCAAAATTGGCCATGTGGGATCCAGTCACCTTAATCACTGTCACAGACTGGCCCCATCCTCTAAGATTTCTATCACTTTCTGTACACCATAAGGACTGAGGATATAAGTACATAATGGATGAAGGGATTTTTTCTTAGAGGAGCCGGGAGAAGTCTAGGTGACCCCAGTTTGGAGTCCAGAGTACCAGACAATATACTGCAATGAAAGCAAACCCTCAGTAGTGGAGTACAACTCATTACTCGTCTAAATGTCAGCTTCCTGTTTGCATATTTTACTTGGTGAGAACTAGCCCTCTCTGAGACTTGCCCAAGGACAGGCTGATAAAAGTGATCAAGAACAGGTTGTTTTGGTATTTAGTGAATTTCAGGAGTGGTGGGGATAGTGACAGACCCAGCTCATTGGCAGAAGAATGTCTTTAATAGAAAAGACTTATGGATTGCCTAGTGTTAAAAATATTGGGATGATTTACCGAAGGAAGCTGTGGAATGTCAGTAAGCAAGCAAGTTTCTGCTTATCCTGGATGGCATAGGCACTATCCACCTGAAGGAAGGAGACATGGAGCAGATCTCTTCAGGTATAGGAATCTGTGAAGTTTGACGTGCCGAGGGTCAAGCACTCTTGGAAGAATGGCTGAATGCCAACTCCACTTTTCTTAAATGTGCATTTATAGAACACTTGCTGGTGCCAATTTATTCTTAGCTCTGTGGGCATTCTCATGTATATGTCACATAGACAGGGACATTACTTATATTTGATGCAAGGGTCTCAGCTTAAATGTGCTCACAGTTTTCATAACTCGATTTAGTGTCATTATACTCAACTTAGGGAATGAGTAACTGCCCCTTTCTCTCCTCAGTGGACTTGTGATTAATTGGCTTAGTAGTAAAAATGCCTTCAACGCAGACCTAAGCTCCATGGGCTCCCAGAAGGTTAGGATTTAAATCTATATAGAGTTTACTTGGCCCTTCTTCATTAAACTGGGATAAGTCAAGTTTAAAAACCAAGGCTTTTTTATATCAGGGAGGCAAGAAAAACCTAAAGCAAACACAAGAGTTTACCTAGCATCTATATCACAATAAAACCTTAATGCTAGTTGACTAACACAAAATTATGGGGGATGGTACTGCATTTTAATGATTAGCCCCCATTTTATGGTAAGCAGTATGTAAAACCTTTGTAAGATCTTTTGGGGATAATATTAAGCCCTCACCATTATCTGCTTAATCTGAGCTATCATGAATGTTAGTCATCTTAAGGATGTTTAACTATTTGTATAACCAGGGTATTGCACATGTAAGTATATTTCTAACTCTCTGAGCATTAATGTGTATGTTGTAGTCTCTTTGTGAAGAGTCTGGACATGTTAAAAAGTAGGAATTTGGGAGAATAGTATAGCTGGTTTGGCAGGTGTATGTGGGTGACCCATTCACAAACTCTGAGAACTCTACAATCAGGGATTTAAAGATACCATTTATGTTGAACTCTCCCACTAAACATGTATATTTCTAGTTGGGGGGTAACTACTTTACAAAGGATGTACTGTATATTCTAGAAAACTTTGGTGTCAAAATTTGTTCTTTCCGTTCAACATGAGGAATCATAGACTACTTGAGGGTAGTAACCAAGACGTTTTTGTTGTCCATACCATTGTGGCCCCAAAATATAATTAGTGCTCACGAAATGATGTTGAAAAGGAAATTTAAGTATATTAAAGTGTATAGTGAGTGGAGTATGGAAAAAGGCCCTATTAAGAACTGCTATGGGGAATTCTTAGTTCCAACTAGTTTCAATACTTGCCATGCAGAAGTTGGCAAATAATAGTGGTAGCCCTGTAGCACAGCAGTTAAGTTCTGTGCATAGCCAGATCCCACATAACTGATTGTGGTTCAAATCATGACTCCATCAGGTCAAAAAACATGCTGGGGGACCAACAGTTAGCGTAATAGCTATGTCGCTGGACTCCCACGTAGTCCACCGCGGTTCTCATACCAGACCTAGTGGCTTAAAACTCACGCTGGATGCATGTGTGTGTATGCCCAAGATCCCGAGAGGAGAGTGGAGGAGAAGGGATTGCGGCATGGCCATATCCCCTGGGGGGTGATTTCTCGCTTTCTGTCTCTCTGTTTCTGTCTGGTGAGCGCAAGTGCCCTATGGCAAAAAAAAAAAAAAAAATCATGCCAGGCACATGTGCATATGTGGTAAAAATTCTCGTGGGATGGGAAAGTTGAGGAAAAAGGATTATGGTGTGACCATGCCCTATTGGGGGATAATTTCTGTCTTTCTCTCTGTCTGGTGAGCACATATGCCTTATGACAACTGAGAGAGAGAGAGAGAAAAAGAGAGAGAGAGAGAGAGAGAGAGAGAGAGAGAGAGCGACAGAAAGAAAGAAAGAAAGAAAGAGGCAAATAATACATTTAGCTGGGCCTTGCTTCTTAAGAAGTTAGGTTTTACATGTCTGAGTCCATGTCTTCCTTCTCCAATTTAGATGACTAGTCTAACACCTCATCTACTCTATCGTGGTCTCTGAAAGATTCCTGTTTAGCTGTGAATACAGGCAGATAAAGTTATGACATCTGGTTGTCTCAGCTAATGAAGAGTCTTATTTTTGATTCTTCCCATCCTAGATCTGCTAGATCTACCATTTATTTCCATTACTCTCCATTCTGTGGAAAGATTCTGATCCTGGCAGTTCAGATCTTCTCAACTGACTTTATTATCTTTTAGCCACTACTTTTAGTCAGAGCTCTCTAGGGAAACAGAACTAGAAAGTGTGTGTGTGTGTGTGTGTCTCCCTCACAGTGCACAGTGTTCCCCACTTCACCACTACCGTAATCCAAGTCACTTTCATCTCTTGCCCAAATCCATTCTCAGCACTGTAGCTGAGAGTGATCTCAAAACATAAGTGTAATTTCAAAACATAAATTCTACTAAGGTATTTTCTCTTTTAAATTTTCCAGTGACTCCACCTTCGTACTTAGAATAAAACTTAAACATCTTTCCCTGATCTGAAAGCCTTGAGTGGTCTGACTCATCTTCCCTCATAGATCTTCTGTCCTACCCTTCTCCCCTTCTCACTGAGTACCAGTTAGGCTTGTTCACATGCTATTACTAAAATCATACAAATGTGTCCTGCCTTACAGCCTTTACATGAGGTACTGCCTCTGCCTGGAACAGTATTCCCTCTGATCTTTCTGTGATTTGGCTCCTTGTCTTTTTAAAAATTATTATTATATATTAAATTGCTGTAAGTGTATGCACTCAACAGAGAGAGATAGACAGAGAAAGAGAGAGAGAGAGAAAGAAAGCACACCCAAGGGAGGATGGCCATACTGTAATACCTTTTCCATTCTCCTCTCCGGATTTTGGATATGCAGGCACGCTCACTCTTTGTCATTTTTCCTCATCAGAGATACCTTCTGGGTCACCAATTCTGAAAGACCCAGCTGGGAACTATCTACCCATCAGCCTATTTAAATTCTTTGCATATCAGTATCTTATAGGGCATGTGAACTCACCAGAGAGACAGAGAGAAAGTGAGAAATTACCCACACCACAATCCCTTCTTCTCCATTCTCCTCTTGGGATCTTGGACACACATGCCCAGCATGAGTTTAAGCCATTAGGTCTGGGACTCAAGCTGTGGTCGACTACATGGGAGTCCAGCGACATAACCATTATGCCAACTGATGGTCCCTTATAGGTCCTATCTTATATGTCTTACTTTTTTTTTTCTTATTTCTGTGCATTTATGGTCTCCCCTTAGCAGAATGTAAGGTTCATGAGAGCAGGGTCCTTGTTCACTGCTTCAATAATTCAATAAATATTTGCTAGAAGTTTAATATGTGTTAGGCACTGTTTTAGGACCCTGGAGATATAGCAGTGGGTAAAATATAAAAATCACTGCCCTCCTGGAGCTTATTTCCTAGTAGAGGTGATAAGAAAAGAAACAATTGGGCCAGCAGTTGGTGTGGAGGTTGAAGTGGTGGATCCCATATGGCTAACTGTGCAGTTTGAGTTTTGGGCACGCATGTGTGTGTGTGCCCCAAATCTTGAGAGTAGAATGGAGGAAAAGGGATTGTCACATGGCCACCTCTTCTGGGGGAGGTGATTTCTCACTTTCTCTCTCACTGTCTCTCTCTAGTGAGTACACATATCTTATAACAAAAGCAAACACACATGAAAAAGGAAAGAGTAGGGTCTGAGGGAGGACATTTAGAAGAAAAAATGAGGAGGCAGTGCATTAATGGGACAAAGAAATGTAATATCTGTTAAAGATATTCTATAGTTTTATCACCTGGACTAGGGAGAAATGTTCACATGCTGAAATATTCGCTTTGTAAGCTAAATAATGTAAATGATTGTATAAAAGAAAATGAAATTTTAAAAAAAGAAAAAAACAATAAACTATATCATGTTCCAGACCGTGAAAAGCAGGAAGGGAGAGTAGTAAATGTTTCAGGGGAGGTGGAGGTGCTGGGTGCTGGAAGTAGTGGTGGTGATAGTGGTGTGTGTGTGTGTGTGTGTGTGTGTGTGTGCACGTGCACGTGCACACATATGCAGGGGGAGGGAGTTAAATAAAATTGTCTGTGAAAGCCTCAATGTTAAGGGAACATTTGACTAAAGGCATGCAGATGAGCTTTGGAATCATCTCTGTCCTGGTAGGATGCTCAATCTAATTGAGGGAAGGGACAACAAGTACACATGCTCAGTTGTGGGAGCAAGCATTGTGTATTCAAAGAACCCAGTGTATCTGAAGTGGAGTGAGACTGGGTGTGGCAGGGGGGGGGGGTAGAGTAGGCAGTGCAGGGAGGAGTGGCTAGATCATGTAGGGTATAGCAGGTCATGGTACGTTCTGTAGGTTATCTTCTGAGTTATGTGGAGTGCCAGTGGCTTGATTTGAACAGAAGAGTAACCTGGCTATATGCTTTAGATTCTGCAGTCTGGCTTCTGTATGGAAAATAAACAGTAAGAGGACAAAGGCAGAGGCTGAGAGACCAGCTAATAGGCTATTTCAGTTATCTACAGTGGGAGATGGTACCCATGTGAACCTGATGCTAGCAGAGGAGATGGTGAGAAGCGATCAGGTTCTCCACATATTTTCAAAGCATAGGCAATAGTATTTGCTGTTTTATTGAGATGATGGGCATAAGAGGAAAAAAACAGTACTAAAATATAGTAGCATTTTCTTTTCCCATGCAAATGAAAGGATGAAGTTGCTCCTTACTATGATGGGAAAGACTGTGAAAGGTTTCTGAGGGGTAATGGAATTGTGGGCATAGTTTGTTCAATTTGATACTTTTCAATATAATTTCAAGATACAAATTAGATGCCTTCAATGCCTAGGACAGTGCCTAACCTGTAGTAAATACCCAGTAAATGAATACAGATACACATACACACACATACATGAATAAATGCACATATATATTACACGTGCACATATATACATATATTTTAAAGTTTATTTATTCCAAGAAAGATAGAGATGACAGAGACAGCCCCCCCCACACACACACACACACAAGATCCTCACACCATGATCTAAACCCAGCTCCTACCTACAGCCAGCTCTAGATCATGGGCACACACTCATCCAGTGTGTTCAGGAGGGTTGCTGGATGCAAACCCACAACCTTCCCATGTAGTTCAGCCTTGTAGAGCATTGTGTTCCAGCTGTGCCACTGTCCTTCTCCCTCAATTAATACTTTTTCATAATTTTTTAAATTGTCAGAGTGTACATGCACTTGTCAGAGAGAGTACCCCCAATGGGGTATGATCATGCCACATTTTTTCCCCTCCATTTCTCCATCCTCTAAGGATATTGGGCACACATGCATATACATCTGGTGTGCTTTTCAAGCAACCTTGGATGTGATTCAAACTGCAGTTGATTATGTAGGATCCAGCTACCTATGGACGATTCTTAACTGATGTACTACAAGATGGCTCTCAATGAATCTTTTTAACTGAATGAATTAATACCCTTTAAGTTCTATCTCCTCTCAGTTGCAACCACATCTTACCAAGTCTAACACTTCCTCCTTTATGATGGAGTCTCACTTTCATGTTAGAGTCTTAAGGAACTATTGATAATCTTCTTTGACCTCTTTCTAAGATGTTTCTACTCAGTCTCACATAATTTTTGTTATCTCAGAGTATCAGGAAGCCCTGTTTAGCCCAACTATGATAGTGCAAGTGGTGGAATGCTTCTGTGTGACACTGAAGCCATATGAGAGATTCAGGTTTGGATCCAAGGTTGGCCTGAACACAGTGGTATGCCCATGTTTATGCGTGGTCATGGTCCTGGTTGGCTGGGAGGCTCAGATAAGAATTATGGCATGGCAGAACCCTATCAAGAGTATCTCTCTCTCAAAAAAAAAAAAAAGCCTTGTTTATTTTGGTTTTCCATCTGTAAAAAAGAAAAAGAAATCTATAGAGCCTGTTATTAATCTTCTTGCATCAATACTTACATTCTAAACCTATGCATCTTCTTACATTAGTCACAGAGAAGACAAATTAAATTGACTAGACTAATGAACTCAATATATGTGTTCATGTAATGTGATCTTCATCCCAGCTTTACCCTGCAGTTGTTAAAGTACCTCCTTAATCCATATTTTATAGCAAAGCTAGACAGTTCCAGAAAATCCCCATAGTCCACAGTTTACTTATGTTAATAAATGTTTATGTGTATAAATATGTGTAGGCTTGTGAAGCTATTAATACATAAAAATGTATAATTGTGCATGTCCACCCATCTTCACAACTTGATGGTGAACAGAGCAGAACTAGGGTGCTGAGACCAAGAAAGATACTTAATGCAAGTGAGTATCTCCTAAGACCAGAATGTATGACAGAGATTTTCAAACCGGCACTAGCACAGACAAGTCGTTACAACCTGAGGGTGGCAGAGTGACCCATGAAGATGATTTCTGCCATCCTGAGAATAAGCTGGAAGATGAAGAGTGTTACTGATTCCTTAATAAAAGAAAAATGGTTAATTATTTTGTGAAGGGCAGTTTTCAAAAGCCTGTGTAAAAGTCTACTGCTGTAGCTTCCTTTCCTGAAGGAATGACCTGACTCACTGGAAGTTACTTAGCAGCTCCAAGTTACTATAGTGACTATAGTGAGATGCTGGCAAACTATTTCTGTAAGAGAAAAGTCTGAGCTTCAGGGCCTCTTTTTTTCATTGTCGTATTCTAGTTTGGTGAGAATTTTAGGATGAGACTAAGTGTGGCTGAGAAAAACTTTAAGTTCTTTCTGAGCCCTGCCCTTGTGGTACCAGCTCTTGGCTCAGTAAGGGGTCTTGTACTATTAGGCACTTGTGACTATAACTATTTTATCTCCACAAAGACGATTCATTCAGGATCATCATCTCCTACTGTATATGTGTTCTGTTTTAGAGAAAAGTTCAGAAAAAACATAGTGAGGAAACTTTAGAGCAGATGTTGAAGGTGGAGAGTTATTTAATTTTTTTCCTTTTCTATTTTATTTTCCTTCTTTTTTCTACATTTACTGTCCATCATTACAGCATATAAAATGAAAATATCTTATCCCAATGTGAATACACTGTATATGCCTACTCAAGATGTCACCATACATATTATCAACAGATAATTTTCCATTTTTGTGTCAGTAAAATGTTTTGCTTCTTTTTTCCCCTTGATTCCCTCCCTCTCACTTCCCCCTTCCCATTTCCCACCTTCGTCATACACTGTCTCTGGTATCCATACTTGCACTCCATGTCTTTATACTTTCTTATCATTCAGTTTCTGCCATAGAGTGCAGACATTCAGTATATATTACTCAGGGACATACAGTGCCTCTCTTTCATTGTCTGGCTTGCTTTGCTTAGCATTAAATCTTCTATATTTATCCACTTTCTATCAAATGCCTGGATCTCATTGTATTTTTTTTTTTTTTTTTTTTTTTATGACAGAGTAGTACTCATACTGTATACATGCCATACTTCTCCAATCCGTTAATCTATTCTTGGATATTTGTGTTGATTCTATGTCTTAGCAATTATAAATAATGTTGGTGTAAACGTGAATATGCAAGTGTTTTTCCAACTGAGCATATTCCTGTACATGGGGTAGATACTCAAGAGTGGAATTGCTGGATCATATGGTAGTTCTATTTGTAGGCCTTTGAGGTACCTTATATCATAGTGGAGGGTTATTTTGTGTTGGTAGGACTGTTGTAAGATCTAAAAATTAAATTAAAAGAGGATAAATGAGAAGTAAAAAACCAATTTGGTTTAAAACCTGGTGAGTGTAATTGGATGGACAGTGGATGTAAAAGTGAATAGTTTGTCATAACCAAGTAAGAACTAGAGCTCTTAATTGTACTCAGGAGAAACCAGAGAACAACAAGAGCTCACTAGTCTCTGGGCAATAGCCAATGGTGCTAGAAGACCAGAAAGAGAAGGTTTACTCATTAATTCATTCATTCTTTATTCATTTATTCATTCAAAAACCATTTGTTAACTAGTCACTGTGGGCTCCATTATGTATTATGGCCTTAGTCTATATTGATGAATCAAATAGACATGACCTATTCTCCTGACATTCACATCCCAGTCATTGAGATGGACAAATATGCAGATAAGCAAATATAATAATAAAAAAGTGTGATAAATGTTATTGAGTGTTGACCATAGAATATCTATTATACTAGGTGATTTAATCTTGTTACTTCAAGGCAGGATAAACCTTGTCACTCGTACTTTTTCACAACTTTAAATGATCTTAACTCTTCAATTATTTATTTATTTTCTATTTCCTCCAAGTATATTCAAAGCTTCGTGAGAGAAGGGACTTTGCCTCTCTTATTCACAGCTGTATGGTATGTTTACTTCAACATCTTGCTCAGTGCTCAGTAGTTTTTGTTAGACAATTGAATAGATGACTCATATAAATCTTTGCATTAACCCTGTTATGTACAATTATACCCATGTTTTGGAATTTGGTCTTAGCAAGTGGTGATTGGATCATGGAAGTGCCAGTTTCATAAATGGATTAAAAACAAAAGTGCTAAAAATATCTCTAAAAATGAATAAATAAGAATATAGACTAAAGAATCAGCATCAAATGACAGTGCTACTACTAATAATACTTTATTGAGTGCTTATTATATGTCCGAGAAGTGTTCTAGGCTCCCTGTGTGGCTTATGTTATTGAATCCTCACCATTCTGTGAGGTAGACATTATTGTTATCTCCTTTTTATACATTAGGAGACTGAAGGTCAGAGAGATGAAGTGACTCATTCAAAGTCAAGAAGATGACAAAGTCTGGAATTAATTCCTATGTCTGTTTTCAAAGCCCGGGCTTTCTCCACTATATCAAGGGGTTTTTTTGGGCTCTATCTATACTGTTGCAGAATACAAGATTGAGTACTTCTGACTAGCTTCACTGCCATTTGGGCTCATTAGTTGAGTTTGTATACAGAGGAGCAAATTAGAACCAGAAATAAAACTTTATTGCTCAAGTTTATGCAATCTTTTGTGGTGGAGCTAAGGTTAGATTTAGGGCCTTTGACTTTCAGGCCAGTTTTCTTGGATGTGACCATATTATCCCAACCCCTTTCCTAGAGGCTATTAAATTTAATTCCTTCTCGTAGGTTTGCTTTTTGAATGTGTTTACAAAGATTAAAGACTGCTGTACTTGCAGCATCTTGGACCTTATATTGGGTCGTTGAAAAAGTCATGATTGTATTTCCTATGCAAAAAATGCATTATGACTTTTCTGAAGACCCAATACATGACATTTGAATGTATTTGGGTAGCCTCCAATTGCATATGCATATTTCCTATTGAGGAGGAGAAAAATGACCCAACCAAAGTAGAATCTGAAGACTGCTGTACTTTCAGCATCTTGGACCTTATATTGGGTCGTTGAAAAAGTCATGATTGTATTTCCTATGCAAAAAATGCATTATGACTTTTCTGAAGACCCAATACATGACATTTGAATGTATTTGGGTAGCCTCCAATTGCATATGCATATTTCCTATTGAGGAGGAGAAAAATGACCCAACCAAAGTAGAATCTAAAATGTGTTCAGCCTGAAAACCTGAGTCCATTTTCAAGACAGAAGTAGCCCAAAAGGCTGAAAATAAAAGCTCAGTCTATAAAGACATCTAGGCAGAATGAATGAACTCACTAAAGTTTCACCAGTGCAGATATAGCAAATAAGCAACCTATCTGATAAAGATTTTAGTAGCCTCAAAGCATGAAAGTCATATTATTTGTTTTTCAATAGTATTTTTGTATGACTCATTAAATTTGGAAATATAAGAAGTAATGGTGCCCACTCTTTTCACTAGTTCATTTATAAGTATAGCCATTACCTAGAAGAGTATAAAGAATGAGACATGAAAGAGTTAAAATCATTTGAGAGTAAATATTCATGGTGAAGAGCTTTGCCTCTGGAGTCATTCAACTTGCACTGGAAGCCTGGCTTTTCCACATGCTAGCATTACAGTCATGGAAAAATCACTTTAACTTTCTGAACTGCAGTTACTCCATCTATATAATAGGCTAATAACAGTACCTACAACCTAAGGATTTTGTGAATACTAAATGGAGCTACACCAATAAATCGCTTACAACAATGTCCAGCATAGTAGTAAATATTAGATTCGTGCAAAAGCAAATGCAGTTTTTGACCATGAATTTTACATAATTATAACTAGACTCAAATAACATCTTCATTAGTCAAAATAGGAACCAGCAGTTGGCATAATAGGAACCATTACAATCAACAGAGTTTTGCTAACGAGAAATAAGTTTCTTTATTCTTGTAGCGTAAAAATTCGTGCTTCAGGATTTGATGAACTCTCGGAAAGCATCTTCTAGATCCTGCTAGTTGTGGAAATGCTTTCCCTGCAAAAAGCTGTCAAGATGTTTGAAGAAGTGGTAGTTGGTTGACCAGAGGTCAGATGAATATGGCAGATGAAGCAAAATTTTGTAGCTCAATTTGTTCAACTTTTGAAGTGTTGGTTGTGTGACACGCAGTTGGTCGTTGTCATGGAGAAGAATTGAGTCCTTTCTGTGGAAAAAAGCCTACCGCAGACATTGCAGTGTTACGCACATCTCATCAGTTTGCTGAGCACACTTCTCAGATGGAATGGTTTCACCAGGATTCAAAAAGTTTTCGTGGATCAGACTCATCAGTGACCATGACCTTTTTTTTTTTTTTTTTGGTGCAAGTTTGGTTTGGGGAAAAGCTTTTGAGCATCTTCTCGGTACAACCACTGAGTTGGCTGTCACCAGTTGTGGTATAAAATCCTCTTTTCTAGGACCAGCAGATAGCATAATGGTTATATCACTGGACTTCTCTGCATAGTCAACTGCAGTTTGAGTCCCAGACCGAGCAGCTTAAAACTCACACCAGGTGCCTGTGTGTGCATGCCCAAAATCCCAGAAGAAGGATGGAAGAGAATGTGTGGCCATCCTCTTGGGGTGGGGGTTGATTTATTGCTTTCTGTATCTCTGTCTCTCTGGTGAGTGCATGCACCCTATAGCAAAAACAAACAAACAAACAAAACAAAACCCAAAAAAAAACTCTAAAAAAATCCTCTTTTCATTGCACATCACAATTCAACCAAGAAATGGTTCATTGTTGCATAGAATTAAAGAAGACTAAACTTCAAAACAATGATGTTTTTTTAAAAGTCAGCTCATGATGCACCAATTTATAGAGCTTTTTCACCTTTCTACCTTGCTTCAAATGCCAAATGGCTATAGAATGGTTGATGCTGAGTTCTTCAGCAACTTCTCTTGTAGTTGTAAGAGCTTTGATCATTGCTCTCAATTGGTTCTCAACTTCCAATGACCGGTCAACTACACTCCCCAGCTTCAAGGCTCTCCACTCCTTTGCAAAACTTCTTAAACCACCATTTCACTGAATGTTCATTAGTAGTTCCAGGGATAAATGTGGCGTTCACGTTGTGAGTTGTATCCACTGTTGTACAACCCATTTTGAATTCGAATAAGAAACTCACTCGAATTTGCTTTTTGTCTAACATCATTTCCATTGTCTAAAATACATACAAAATAAACAAAAAATAATAAGTCATTATCAAAAAAGGTGAGAAATGTGCATTAAAATCATGCATAACATAACCACATTTAAGAGTGTATCAAGTATCAAATGACAAATTTCAACAATGCAAAACCATGATCACTTTTTCATCAATGTAATAGTAGCACTACTTATTATTATGTGGGAGGACAGATATGAAAGTTAAAAATGTACTTCCTTATACTATACCATGTGATTCAGTAAACATTTATTGATATCTCCTTCTGGGCCAAGCACTGTGCTAGTCATTGGAGAGATGGATGAGATGCATGCCCTGTCATCAAGGAATGTCCAGTCTAAGAGGACATAGATTCGTGTATGTCTGACTATAATGCCATGTTTGTTCTCAACAAGCATTTCTAACCACAGGAATTATTTGCTACCATTTATCTCCTTCTCTTTATCACTTAGCTATTCAGCATACAGAATGTTAAAGACCAGATGGTGTTAAGCTGCCTATTTTAGGACTAGTTGTAAAAGTTCATTTCTTATCTTACATTTAACACAGTAACTTAATGAGAAAACCATTCACAAAGCATTTACTGAATACTCTTAGTGAGTACCTTGAGAAAGATATAAAAAGGAATGTAGCAATGGGGGTTTGGGAAAAGCTCTAGACTTAAAGTCAGAAAATTTGAGTTTAAGTCAAGACTTTGCCACAGACCAGTTGGGTGACTTTGGATGAGTCACTGAGCAACTGTGTTGCTAGGAATATCAACTGAACTGAAAAAAAATGGGAAATAGGTGATTTTCAGGTATTTTTCAGGTATTTAGCCTTTCATTCATTCAGTGTAAGGCATAGAGTCTCTGCTTTTAATGAATTCATTCCTTGAGAATATTTAGAAAGATAAAGAAGTTAAAAATATGCTTCCCATCTTCCAGTTCCCAATCATGTTACTGAAACTGACCTGTGTCAAATTCACCAATGACTTTACTGTCAATAAATTCAATGGTCATTTTTTTTTTTTGCCATAAGGCACATGCACTCGCTGGAGAGAGACAGAGAGACACAGTGAGAAGGAAAGTGAGAAATCTGCCGCCACGCCACCCCATCCCACCCCAAGTGGGATAGCCATGCTGCAATCCTATCCCTTCCATTCTCTCAGGATTTGGGGCACACGTATTCATACACATACGGAGACACTCAGTGGAATTTTTGAGCCACTGGGTCCAGGGTTGGAACTATAGTCAGCCATGTGGGAGTTTAGTGCTTTAACTGCCACCTGCTGGCCCCATTTTTTTTTTTTTTTTCAGTGGATGTGTGTACTCACCAGGGAGAGAGAGAAAAAGAGGGAGTGCACCCCCAATGGGATGTGGCCATGCCTCAGTCCCTTCTCTATTTTTCCATATTGTGAGGATTTGAGGTATGCACACAGGCACACATGCCCAGTGTGTTTTGCAAGCCGCCAAGGCTGGAATTTGAACTGCAGTTGGCCACATGGAACCCAGCTTTCTATGCAGTGTTTCAATACTGCACTGCTAGGTCAGCCCCAATAGGAACTTCTGAATCCTCGTTTTATATGGCTTTCAGCTATATACTACATAGTTAACCATTCTCTCCTTCTTGATATTATCTCTTCCTTGAGCTTCCATGACAAACATTCTTAGCTTCCTTTATGGTCAATCTTTCTCAGCCTCCTTTTAAGCCCTTCTGTTATCTCAAAAATATATGGCAGAGATTCTCAAGGGTCAGTCGTATCACCTCTTCTCTTCTTACCTGTCTACCTTCCCTAAAATTCCATTATCATCTACATATTGGAACAGGGGTTCAAACAGTTCACAGGAAATAAAACTGGGACCAGCAGTTGGTGTAATGGCTATGTCGCTGAACTCCCATGTATTCTACCGCAGGTTGAGTCCTGGCTCCGGTGGCTTAAACTCACGCCAGATGCATGTGCATATGTGCCCAAGATCCCAAGAGGAGATTGGAAGAGAAGGGACTGTAGGGTGGTCATCCCCCCTGGGGGGATTTCTCTCTTTCTGTCTCTCTCTGTCTTTCTGGCGAGCACATGTGCCCTATAGCAAAAAGCCTCTCAAAAAACAAAACAAAACAAAACAAAACAAAAACTATGCTTAGATTTCAAAACTTGTTTGCACCAAAATAAACTATTCGATTCCATTTAATTCAATTTTACCACAGACTTTTAAAATTCTTTCATATAAATGAGCATCAGAGCTCAGCTCTCCAGGATTCCAGAGCCACCTTAGCAAAATGCACTGTCAACATCTATATCTGGATGTTGTTCCTATCCTACAGGCATCTTAAACCCAATATGCCAAAAGATGAATTCAGCAATTCCCACTCAAATCCATCCTGCTACTCCTCCCATTTTTTTTTTCATTTCAACAAAGAATGAGACCATGCACCTATTTTTTTTAAGCCAGAAACCTAGACTTCTTCATCCCTCCCTAATCTAATTTATCACCAAATAATTCTGTTATTTTTTACGCCAAAATATACCTTGACTATGTTAAAGTATCTTTATCCTCTGACACTTATTAAATGGCCTGATCTAAACCTCAGTTGTGTTTGGCTAGACGACTGCAACATTCTCTGAACTGAATGCATCACATGTACTCTTGCTTCTACAATGTTTTAAAAACATGAATTGGAGAATTTCATGTCTCAGCTTAAAATCCCTTAACAGGTCTCCATTGCCCTTTTAATAAAGTATCAAATCATTACTATGCTCTACAGGGCCTTGTATGACCTGACTGTGTCCATTTCTCCAGCCTCACGTTGTACCTTTCTTCGATTCGCTCTCTCTTTCCCACTCTACAAACATACTGGGTTTCCTGCCTTGGTGCCTTTATGCATGGTTTTTGTTCTCCTTCCCATTTCAGGGTGTAGTTCCAATATCATTCCCGTAGGAAGCCTTCCCCAGCCAACTTTCTCCCTGGATAGCTTAGTCTACCTGTTTCATGTTTCATGGAACTTTGCACTTTCCCTTTTTTGCCCATCAGAACCAATTTTATTACTCATTCAATATTTTTTTCACCTCATTAGACTATAAGTTTTATGAAGACAGGGAGTCTGTGTTTTTCACCAAGTGTATTGCCTGAGACATAGCAGATATATGTTAAAAAATGAATTTTACACAAACATTCATAGCAATATCATTTATAATAGCCAAAAAGTAGACACTATTTACATATCTGCCATCTGATGAATTGATAAGCAAATGTGGTATGTCCAAACAATGGAATTGTATTTAACTATATAAAGAATGAAGTATTGATTCCTTATATAATATAAATAAATTTAAACACATGTATATATATGAAAGAAGCAAGTTAGAAAAGATCACACATTATATAATTCAATTTAATAAGAACTCATTCAGAATTTGCAAATCCCTAGACACAGAAAGAGGTAGAAATGGGGAGTAAGAATCCACCAACAAGCATACAATTACTTTTTGGAGTTATGAAAATATTCTAAACTTAGTAGGTAGTCATGGGTATGCCTGTGATGGATGTATAACCTTGTGAGTATAATAGAAACCAATGAATTATATAATTTAAATGTGTGGATTTTATGGTATTATGAATTATAGCTCAGTAAAGTTGTTAAAAATGAATGAATGAGAGCCAGCAGGTAGCATAGTGATTAAGGCTCTGGAATCCTACATGGCCAACTGCAGTTTGAGTCCTGGACATGGTGGTTTGAAAAATCACACCAGATGCATATGTGTGCATGCCCAAAATCTCCCCAGAGGATATTGGAGAGCTGTGGGGTTGCCATCCCCTTGGGGGGGGTGATTTCTCACTTTTCCTCTTTCTGTCTCCAGCAAGCTCATGTATAACAAAAACTTTAAAAATAAATGAATGAGAATAAACAATATAAACTTTATCTGCCAATGTACAATAAAGTAATGTGAATAGGTTTTAATTTACCACCAGTTAAGAATAGGAAATATATTTTTTTTCTTTTTTTGGAGAGGTTTTTGCTATAGGATGCATGTGCTCGCCAGAAAGACAGAGAGAGACAGAGAGACAGAAAGCGAGAAATCACCCCTGAGGGGGAGATGGCCACACCACAATCCCTTCTCTTCCATTCTCCTCTAGGGATCTTGGGCACGCATGCACATGCGCCCGGCATGAGTTTAAGCTGCCGGGTCCAGGACTCGAACCGCGGTTCACTACTTGGGAGTCCAGCAACATAGCCATTACGCCAACTGCTGGTCCCAGGAACAGGAATTATTAAAGCATCATTCTATGGATTACACACACTCATTTCATGCCTCTACTTTTTCTTCCTTGGGAACTGGCAACTTGGAGAGAAAGCATAGGGTCTTAATTTGGAAAGGACCTCAGAGATTGTGTAATTCAATTCTCTCACTCTACATATGAGAAAATGAAGGTGCAGAGGGAAAGTAATTCTACAATTTCACACAGCAGATTAGTGACCAGATCTATACTAAACTCTTTGTCTCCTGAGTCTAATTTCAGGGTTCTTTTCATTATATACAGCCAAGTCAGCCTTCTTAAGAGTTTTTCCCAAGAGCCCTTCACAACTTCTGCTTAGAAATAATTTTTCCTGATCCACAAGGAAGGCCGAGAAATGTTTCTGTTAGTACAAAAGAAAGGAAGAATGGACTCTGAGGAGTCAACTTGTTGCTACTGTCATAGGTTCTTTTGCTGAAAATTTTTAATGGACCTGTATTTATATCCAAAGGAACTCAGTGTTGTCTGAGGTTACCTCTGACGTCAGCATCAGTAGTTCCGGTAGTGTCTGAATACAATATTCATACATGGAACCGCTTTTGTGACAAACATCACTAGCCCTAGTTGACAGGCTCAGAAGTTCCTGAGCAAATGGCATTTCGAAGAGACTGACTGCAAGGCAACATGGGCTCGAGTGAATTCGACTTTACTTCAGAAACAAATCAAGGCAACACTCACTATTCTGAAGTAAAGTAATGTTAAGTGAATGACCATTTTAGAATATAAATTGCAAGCTGTGATGTAAAAATATTTAAAACCTTTTGTTTTAAAAGATACAAGGCCAAAATTTTTTTTCTACATGCTCTTCTTTGCTAACTAATGATAGTGGCTTATGGAAAAGGATCAACAGAAGTGGATAATATTTTTATTTAGAATTAGTTTAAAATGTAACAAATATTTCAGGTATTCAAATTGTTTAAAATCATTCATTTTAGTATGGACCGTAATCTTTATTTATTTACTTTTTTTTAGATTTTTTGCCATAAGGTGTGTGTGCTTGCCAGAGAGAAAGAGAGGGAAAGTGAGAAATAACCCCCCAGGGGGGATGGCCATGCCACAGTCCCTTCTCCATTCTCTTGGGATTTTCAGCATACAAGAACATATGTCCGGCATGATTTTCAGCCACCAGATCAAAGTCTAGAACTGTGGTCAGCCACATGGGAATTCAGTCCC
Source organism: Tupaia belangeri chinensis (assembly GCF_000334495.1). Lineage (NCBI taxonomy): Eukaryota > Metazoa > Chordata > Mammalia > Scandentia > Tupaiidae > Tupaia > Tupaia belangeri. The sequence goes on from NW_006206561.1 coordinate 537,520, forward strand.
TTAACCACCACATCACTTGCTGACCCTGGATTGTAATCATTTTAATAAAATGGGATTGACAACATTTTCTATGTTTTTCTATTTGTTTTCTGTAGCTCTTGGAAATAACCTTTTTAAAGTCACATCGTCTTAGGAAGTTGTAGGTGACTCGGGGTACAGTGGCCTTTTCTCTTGTTTGCAATGACTTTCTCCCAAGAAAATAATACTAATACTGAACATATGTGGAAGATTGAAGTCTAGAGGGCAAAAAAGGAAAAAATGGCTAAATCTTCCCTTTACACTATAAGCTATCCAAGAAACCAGGTCTGTAGAATTTACTTAGTTTTATATCAACCCCAAGGGTCATGTAGTATTGTCCATTTTCAGGACAGAGCAATGACAGCAATTCATTCCACTAAATAAATTATCTGTCTTGAAGAATTCCTCAAGCTTTCTTGATCTACAAATGATATTAGATAACATGGGCTATTCCAAGGCATTTTAATGAGTACCCATGCAAAGATAGTCTTCAGGAAAATATTTCTGATGTCTAATTAACTTATAAAGTTTCCTTGAACATTTTTTTGGGGGTTGTTGTTGTTTTGAAACTGAGAACGAAGGAAGGAAATTATATGGTAGATCCTTAATGCAGTCTTTCTGAATCTCACTCTAGATGACATAAATTAACAGCTGGTCTCATTTTTCATGCTCCCATGCATGAAAAGAAAGAAATTAAGACAGTGATGCTATTTAACTATTATAAGAAGAATTTATCTTTGATCAGAATTATCCAGAGCTTTCCAGCTCTGGCATCTATGTACTTTACTGAGATACCTCCCGGGCCAATGAACTAACTCAAGCTCTGCCAAATGGAACCATTTACATTTTAGTGATTCTGGCCTCAAACCTTCCTATCTGTATCCACTGCACTGGGAGAACACCCTTTTCTGAAGCATAAGAAATTCTATTACCCAGAAGCTTGGGACAAGTTAAATTAGTCTGTAGACAATTTAACTACAGGAGCCTTTGCCTCTAGGAAAACCATTAATTTTCTTTAAAGTGACTATATTACAATCATTGGGGGCTTTCCAAATTTTTCTGTTGCCATAGATCCTTGATTAAAGAGAAGACTGTTGATTGACTACAATGTTTTATCATGCTTCTCTGTCCCCAATAAAGATCAAGCACACACAAATATGCGAATATGTACAGATATTTAGCTAAATTTTGACTGCACTTTTAATGTGTTTTCTGAACAGAGTAAGGATTTTATAGGTTAAAAGGAGAAATAAGACTATGGAATTAGTCTTATGCTCCACACAAGTGAAAATGCTTCACATAAAGGCATTATATGGAAAAATTAACAGAAAGGTATTAAAATAAGATATTTCAAGAAATGTGTGTAGCCTTTTAGTGAAAAGGACAAGCTCGCTGAATATATATATCAGCCTACTTTTCTGAATTTGTCAGCTTGCATTTTTTTGTAAACATGAAACCCTTGAAATACATGTATCTCTGTGTGGGTCAAGTCTTCCATCCTCATCACACACTTTTCCAGGTGCAAGTATCCTTTGTATCTGTAAAGTTGGTACAAAGAAAACCACTAAAGTAGATTAATTCTGCTTACAGCTTTTCAGGCACTCATAAGGGTGGCAAATATTTCCTAAGGGAATTATGCATGTTCATTCTTCATTGTTTTCCTCTAAAGGAATCATATTATTTGTAAAGGGCATTATTGGTCCCAGGTTTACATTAGAAGCATTTTTTTTTTTAAAGACTGCTAGACCTTCCTAACAATAAGAAGCAAAAGACAGTCTGCACATATCTTATCTCTGGTAACCAAAGGCAAGCATCTTTACTGCTAACCTTATATCTATTGCAATTGGTACAGGGACAAATGGCTGTAATTATATGGGGATGGCACCAAATCTCTACTTAGAGCCCAGAACTCTATTAGCAGTGCGTTCTCCAGAGCCTGACTACCAGCAAACAGGATATAAGCCTATCTACCTTGAATGAGCACAGTTATACCTCTGGGGAGTTTCATTAAGGATAGTAGTGGTGCTGCTGAGTACCACTATGGGGCCTTATTCTGGATGGCTCATGCTAAGTGGAAATGACATTCTTTTCCTAGCCTCTCTGCTCACTTTCTCTAGCATGTATAACTGCATTATGAGGGCCTGGATGTCTTTTATGGAAGTAGGACCAAGTATTATTGTGTGCAGGGATAGGAGGGCAAGAGAAAAGAAATTTAGAGATGAGGGAATGTAGCTAAATGATCTTACTCATCTTATTACTCATATGCATGTTAACTGAGAGCTCCTGTGTAACAAAATGAGGTTCCCTTTGTTGACAGTTTTCCGGAAGTATTCCCTCAGCCTCAGAGCAGGCCTTCACGGGGTGGGGCATTGTCCCTCCACCAATTGGCACCTTGCTTTGAATTCTGGCTATCATTTTGTATCCCTCTCACCTCTCCCCCAGTCTGCCTCTACCTTCCTCAAATTCCCTTTGACAGTAAGTTTATTGTGAAGTATATATGAAAATGAAAAGTAAACAGATATTGTCATGTTTATTGTTGTTACTTCTTGTTCCTTTTCTTTCTCCATATTTGAAGAATGGTTACACTTCTTAATCAGTCATGCTAAATATGGGGTACATGAATACAATTCATTCAAAATACAGTGTAACAAGAATGAGGACTTAAGAGTGGCACCCACCTAGACTCAAGTCCTATCCCTACCACTTATTAGTCACCTGATTAACATTACTTAATTTCACTGAACCTAAGTTACTGCCACTGGAAAATGAGTGCACTGGACTGCATGTTTAGGTCCCCATAAAATTCATATGTTAAAATGCCAACCCACAAGCTGATGGGATTAAGTAGTGAGGTCTCAGAAAGGTGATTAGGCCATAAACGTGGAGCCATCCTGAACAGCTTTAGTGCCCTAATAAAAAGAGGCCCCAGAGAATTTCCTCACCCCTTCCATCATGTGTGGTTATTGTGAGAAGATGACTGTTGTTATGGTTTGGATAATGATTTGTCCCACAAAGTTTCATGTTTTGGAATTTACTATTGGGAGATTGTGAAGCCTAGTGGTCAGTAATTAGATCATAGTCATTATACCATAGAAGCACCACTCTCTTGAATAGATTAATGATATCTAGAGAGACCCAGTAAATTCTAGCTCTCTAGAGGTTAGTTCTGATGAGAGCTGGTTGCAATGAAAGAGAGCCAACCATATCTAACACTCTCTCTGTACATGCCTATCATCCTCGGGGCTTCTGTTGGCTGTACAGTAGGACTGCCTTATGCTAGGCCTAAGCCTTTGGATATTCCAACCTCAAGAACTGTGAATTAATAAACCGCTACTTCTTTATGAATCACCCAGTCTTAGACATTTCTGTTAGCAATGCAATAACAAACTAATACAGTTTTCTGTGAGGAAATAAGCCCTCATCAGATACTGTATCTGTCAGCACTTTGATCTTGGACTTTTCAGCCTACAGAATTGTGAGAAACAAATTTCTATTGTTCATAAGCCACCTAATTTATGGTATTTTATTACAATGACTTGAACCAATTAAGATGATTGGTCTAATAAGGATATCTACTCTTGAGGTTTTAGGCCTGAATATTATTTCCCATTCCATACGCTGAGTTAGTAGGCAATCTATTTTGTTTGTTCTTAATTTGATGTAGAGTACATGCTCTTGCATAAGGGAGGTAGAGCAGAGAGGAAAAGTGGAAAGTACCCCCCCCCAGGAGGAATGACCATGCTTCAACTCTTTTTCCTCTATCCGCCTCTCATGATTTTAGGTTTGCGTGCTTGCTTGCCTGGCATTTTTTCAAGCCACCATGTGTAGGATTCAGATTACTCAATTGACCATGTAAGATCCAGCTGCCTTAACCCCCACACTACCAGCTAGCCCAGTAACTATTCTTTAATCCTGGAAAGAGAGATCAAAATGTCATTATCATGGGTAATAAAGTTAACTTAAACTGGAGACTGATTACCACTAATATGTTTCTACTTCTCCACCTTGAATTAACTTACCCAAACAGATAGTCAGGCAGAACTGAATAACCACAGTCTTGTCCTTCAAGACCAAATCCCCACCCCGTAAAGAACAAACAACTTTGCTAATGGCTGAGGGGAGAATTTTAGGTTGTATGGAGGACTGAAAACACAGAAGAGACTGAATCCTATCTGCCGAGTCCCTTCTCTCAATCTTGCCATCAGCTACTGTTCTTCTTTAGACAGAAGGGGGGAGGAATGAAGAAAGGCTTGAATTGCTTCTCCCCTATTTCCCTTCCTCTCTGTGGAAACTTAAGCAGAGAGCCACAAGAGTTCTCTTAACAGCTAGGATTATTGTGAGGATTGAATGATACTACATGGCCCATATCTTACACAGTGCCTGGCACGTGATAGGAGTTCAGTTAGATAATACAGAATTCAGAATTCAGCTCTATTTACTAGCCATGTGGTTTTGGGCAATTTACCAAAAGTTTCTTAACTCCATTGTTTGATCTCTAAAATGAAGATAATAATAGCTTTTACATTTGTGCAAATTAGAGATAGTACCTATGAACAACCTGACACATAGTAGGTACTTAGTCAATTGAAACCATTATCACTGTCATTATACAGTTATGTGAATGTGTTTGTAGAATGTGCCCTATATATTTTTCCACAGTAGATATATGCTTCCAGAAATACACACACACACACACACACACACACATATATATACACACACACACACACACACACACACACACATACACACACACTCATATAAATCTGGCTTTGGTTTATATGGCTTGGAAGCCACAGTGCTCACACATACCAGTGGGACAAATCAAGGGGTGATTTGGTGTGCAAGATTAAAAGCAAGTCTGGGACCCAAGGAAAGCATTCTGGGAAGGAAAAAATTTTGTGGCTTATCCACAGAGCAGCAAACCTGTATGTATTTGCTTGAGAAGTGACCAAAGTATACAGGGTCACTTTTAATTTCAGTATACTTTTAAAGTTTAAAAAATATTTTTTCTTCATTTTAATTCTTTTGCCAAGAACATTTTTCCAGTATGGAACTAACTTTTTGGTAGGAAATTAGAGTTGTAGAGCAAAGGGTTTCATGCCTTTCACTCTTTCTCAGGCTCACAAAATATCCCCAGTCTGGAGCCCCAGTTCTTCTTGGCTGACTTAACATTGCTGACAAATGTGCCCGTAGGACAATTTCAGTTCCACCTAGGCCTGGAAAATAATTGCCAAGATATTTCAGAAAGACTCCTTTATTATATTACGTTTTTCCCTAGAGAGCGATCTGGTAGAACATCTCCTTGAAACATCATTTGCAACCATTTTAGACCTTACAGTTTGGTGATCTTATTACTGTCATAATTCATTACTGTGTATTTTTGGTGTACTTTTCACATCAAAACCATGATTCAAAATGTGTTGTGATTTGAAAAATAAAAGGATTTAAAAATATTATGGCAACTTTTTCTTATCCCAAATCCAGTACAGGTATGAAGATTCGCTATTTGATAGGATTGTATTGTAAGGTTATTAGTGAGAAACCAGTGGATTTGATCAGGAATGGACTGGGGAGACTGGTATGGTAGAGAGAATGCAACATTTTGTTTGAGGGTTTGGGGCTTTCTTTGAGGAGGAGACACTGGAAATGTTTTCTCTTTTTCTTTTCAAATTTTTCCAGAGTGGATGTGTGCTAACTAGAGAAAGAGATGGAGTTGTGCTAAACAGAGAAAAAGAGAGAGGGGGGGGGGGGGGAAGGAAAGCATCCCTGATAGAGGATGATCACACTGTAATCCTTTCTCCTCCATTTCTCCTTCCTCTAGGGATTTTGGAAATATACTTGCATGTGCTGACGTGTTTCTCAGGCTGCCTGATTTGGGGTTCAAACTATGCAGTTGGACATGTATGATCTAGCACCTTAATCATCACCTTAACAAGTGGTCTAACATTTTTTTCTTGATTTATTTTTAAAATTTATTTATTTAATTATTTATTTTTGCCACTGGGCCTGTGTACTTGCCGGAAAGAGGTAGAGAAAGACAGTGAAAGAGAAAGTGAGAAATCACCACCCAGAGAGTGGGGCGGTGGGGGAGCAGGGCAGATGGCCATACCACAATCCCTTCTCCTCTACTCTCTGCCTGGGATTTTGGGCATGCATTCACGTATGTCTGGCGTGAGTTTTAAGCTGCCAGGTTAAGGACTCAAACCGCAGCTGGCCATGTGGGAGTCCTTCATCTTAACCATTATGCCACCTGCTGGCTCCAACATCCTTATTCTAATAGGAAAGTAGTAACCTTTTGAGTTTAACCCCTGAAACAAACACATTATTATCTCAGAGGTGGCACAGTGAAACACTCAATATATGACTGAATGGGCTCTGGCCTTGATACCATATCATTCATCCCAACCAGCTTACACTGCTCAAAAGAGGGACTGAGTAAGAATAACTCATGTACCCTACTGTATAAACAAGTCAAAGCTGAAGGCTTTGTGTTAAGATCCTTATCATTATTTAGGTTCATGAAGTACATTGACCCACTTTCTATCTTATGAACTGTGCAATGTAAAGACAGAAATAAACTCTTTTTTTTTTTTTCATCTTTTTGGTGATAGGGCACATATGTAGGCTAGAAAGAGACACAGAGAGAGGGACGCACAAAAAGAGAGACTGAGAGAGAGGGAGGAGGAGTGAGAAATCATTCCCCAGAGTGAACAGCCACACTGTAGTCCCTTTTCCTCCATTCTCCTCTTAGGATTTTGGGCATGCATGCACATGTGCCCAGCATGTTTTTCAAGCTGCCAGGTTTAGGACTCTAACCATGAAGTCAGCCATCTGGGATCCAGCTGCTTTAACCACCACCCACCAGTTGACCAGAAATTCCTCTTTTAAACTGTCTCTGTTAGTTGCTGCCTATAGATGTAAAGTCAATGTTGGATCCATAAAGCTGAGTAAGTATTAAAATGGAAATTCCTAAATAGTTGCTTAAAATGACTAAGCTCTCACCCTACTGCAGAGGACAAAATAGTTTATTTGTACTGTGACTGAGTCAAGAAAATATCTTAGGTGGCATTATCAAATAATTTAAATGGGGCCTGTGGTGATCCAGAAACAAAAGAGCAACCAAATGATATAATTTGTGTTATCCTAAAGGTCAAGGACATCAGCCCCAATAGCTGAAAGAAGGTAATAGTACAGAAAACCTCTGGACCAGGGCTGGTGAAATGAAAGGACAGGACATCCCTAGGCAGCCACTCTCCATGCTCTTGCCTGGAAGGCAGCTGGTAACACTAAGTAAACCACTTACTTTGTTCACAAATACACAAGTAAATTGAGGCCACTCTGTGTTAGGATTAAATTTGCACCAAATTGTTGGCTAAATTGAATGGACAGAGCAAACCAGCCTTTTTTTTTTTTTTTTTTTTTTTTTAGCTTTCTCCCCTCCAACTCTATGGGTAAATTTAGGAATACCAAGCTAAACAAATAAAAAAGGAAAGAAGAAAAAGATATTACAGAAACCTGAAATCTCCATGGACTGCTGCATAATATCTCTTGTTCTTCTGAAATATATTGCTTTTCATTTCTTCAGTTTGGTGTTTAAATGATATCTGATGATTCCTGTTTGGGGAAGCTCATACACAGCTACTCCCTTATAAGCAGAACTGTGTGAGTGTATTATGAAGTGTCCATCATGTGCAGTAGCTCAAAAAGCATGTGGTGCACAACTAATAAAAATGAGGTGCAGAAACAAAAATGGGTGGGTTCCTCAGATTTTTCTTTGTTATATACAACTATGAAAATTTTAAATGCATGCTTTTGTAGGTGAGTTCTTGATGTATCAGTTAGCCAAGCCTGTGTCTTGGGGACAGGCCTTAATAGATGCCAATCTTGCAGAGAAACCTGACTTAGTGCAGTTATTACATTTCATAGGACACACTTTGACCTGTGATACAGCTAAGTTTTTAGCTCCAAGCTCTGTCATAACAGGGTTTTGTTGTGTTTTACACAGTTCAATAAATCAACCTGAATGCACATGTCTTCTATTAGAACTTAGGCCAGGTTTAAAGGAACTGAGGAAGCAAGCAGGAAAGATTTGAATACAAATTGAGATATATCATTATGTGCTTTAGAGATGATTTGATCACAAGAAACAGAAATCTTCACAAGTTCAGCTGAGTAAAGGAAAACACATTTTAAGGGTAAAGGAAGTCTCATGGAACTCTATCTCATGGGGAATTGAAAATTGTCAGGCAGCTCATCTATCCATCTCTTGCTTTCTATAGCCACACAATCTGTCATCTCTGCTTCTTTCTGCACAGCTGCTGGATTCTGCATTCTGCAATGACTTTCTCTCTATCTGGCTCTTAATTTCGACTCCCTATTCCTCCAGCTCAGTGGAGGCTTTAGGCTGTTGTTATACCTACTCTAGCCTCAGATGTTTTTGACCTTACACTTCCAATGCCTGATAACCTGTGACCTGTTTAGTCTTTGTTTCTTTTTGCCTAAATTCATAAGTGAATTAGGTTGCCTTTTTCCAGTCAATGGATTGAATCACTCCCAGCATGTATGTCTACCTAGGCAGTGTGCAGCGGGAAGGTGGTGACAATGAATGCACAGCTGTGAACAATGAAGGGTTGATTGGGTACTTACTGCAGGGAAATTGACTAATGTATCAGATACAGCCATTATTGTAATGATAATGATGATAAGGATGACTGTAGTAATTAAATTACTATAGTAATTAAAACAGCTACATTTATGGAGCTCTTGTCAAGCATATTATATACACCGTTATTTAATCTTCACAACAGCCCTAAGAAGTGGATATTAACGTTTGTCCCAGTTTTTACTGTCAGAAAAAGTTAGTCACAGAGAAATTAAGTGACTTGTCCAAGGTCACATACATGGCTATTAAGTGGTTGAGGAAGACTCAAATCCAGACAGTCTGACACCAGAGTCTGTGCTCTTAACTACAATGCTCTACTGTTGATTCTGACACTGTCACAATGAATTTTGTGAAATGTGGGTTGTAAGCTAGCTTCTTTGTGAAGAAAAAGGAAAGTCCATTTAAAACAACAAAGCCCTTATTGTATGTGCTAGATACATACATTCAGTCCTTCTGATGTCTTTACACAGGGAGAAAGGGATTAGGACCTCAAGAAATATTCGTGTTTCTATGCAGGTAGAAAGAGAAAAATTACTCTCTCATTTGAGTTATCCTAGTGCTTTCAGATAAATGAAATAACCTTTAAATATTTGTGATCAGAGCTTTACTCATTTGTCTCTTTCGTCAGTATTTATTTGAATTCAAACTACATCCACCTTTTAGCAAAGATCAAGAGTAAGATCTGGCTCTTTGGAGTGGAAGCCAAAGCTGGTATGTGTGAAGTTACTGCCCTCTTCCCGAGCCACCATTTTATTGTTCTTCCGGGAATCCAGTTAAATTACTGCTGCTGATATACTGTGGACTGTGGATCTAAATTCTGGCTTTGACCAAGTCAAGGGCTGGTTTCTTAAGGCAGTATTTCACTTCCTGTTTTATCTGTGCTGTCACCTAACTTTAGCACTTAGACTCTACTCCCTGATGTCTGCAGAAGTTTTAAATTATTTTCCAGTGATGCATACCGTGTCCATGCAGAGTTGCGTGTGACAGATTTGCAGTAAAATCCCAGAACTCTCTAACTCCTTTTTAAATGAATTAGATCAGTAGCTCCCATGGATTTGACTTTGGGATGGGTTGTGAGGTGACATGTTTCCTACCAAACTGATTGAGTTCTCTTTGGATTTTTTTCCCCCTGCTGTGCATCTAGCAGACCAATTGGTTTCTTGAAAGCAATAAAATGGGCACTCTCTTCTGTACCTTGGGAGATGTCAAATATCTGGGACTTTTAGATCCTTCCTCCTAATTGCAGGAATGACGGCTGTGGGTAGAGCTGTGATTGTGTTCTAAATTGAGGAATGTAGAATAACACATAAATCCAAATTTTACAGTTTTTTTTTAAAAATGGGGTTCAGCAAACGTCAGCTGTAATTGGTAGAACAGTCTGACCTATTAATGCATAGATAAAAATGATTCAATTGAAGCAAAATATAAATATTGAAGGTAACGTAAAACCAAATGAAGCACATCACAGAATTTATGTGCAAATAAATTCACTGAATAAAAATTCTCCAGTACATACAAAGTCCATATGCTATCTTGGTAATGCTATAATTAAGTCAGAGAGTCATGTCATACTGGCCTTTTCCATCTGCTCTGTGATCTGTTAAGGGACCCATTCAAACAGAATGACAGCTGACCTCAAAATGATACATTCGGCTACTGCCCATTTTAACAAGGCTGTTGGTTATGCACATTTTATCCTCATTTATATTGGACTATGTGTGGTATTCCATTAAATCAAGTACATTGGAGAACGTAGATTTCTATTAAATGGGTTTATTTAAACCACTATCTTGTTTTCTGGACAAATTTTCATTTTTCACAAGGAAGAGATTGTACTGTAGCATTTTTGTTTTGTTCCATAAATTCAAGTGGTGCTAGAGACGGTGATGAAGAATAGCAAGAGAGAGGCATACCTCTCTTTTTCTTTCTAATGTTTGCTATCTGATCAAAGAAAGGTGGTTAATGCTTGGAGCTTTGGCATATTTTGTGCATGTAATTGACATGAAAGACATGTGAAAGAGGAACTAATATTTATAATACTAATTGATTTCATTTATTTTGCCTCCCTTGTGCATGCCTCACTGTCATTCTTGCCATTATCTTAATGTTGTTGTTCCACAAGCACTCAGAAAACTCATTTTAAAGGCAGGGGATCTGGAGCACAGATGTGTCAGGTGTAAAGGCTCTCATCCTCAGAGACATTCAAATTGGCTAAAGGAAACCCCACTGAATGGTGCAGCTGAAGATCCAGCATTTGTCCATCTGTTTATATCCAGGTTACCTTGTGACAGTCTATTTAATTTCTGGTCCCTGGAGTGTCTCCATTCTAGCAGTATGTACATGTTTTTTTTTTTTTTTTTTTTTTTTTGGACTGCAAAAAGGGAAAACTGATAACCCTCGGAACCAGAATGACCTTTAGAGGATTATAGTTTTGTTTTGCTTTGGACAAACAATACAAGTTCTTAAAAGAGGGTTTGTTCTAGTCAAACTCCAACTTCTTCGAGGGGATTTTTAAATGTCTCCTATTTGACTTTGGAGGGAAAAAAAAGAAGAAAGAAGTAAGTTACATTCAAGATATAACAGATATTGCTTAGAAGACTGAGGATTAAAATATACTACAATTTTAAAAATTTTAGATATAACAGATATTGCTTAGAAAACTGTGGATTAAAATATACTCCAATTTTAAAAATTTTAGAATATGACTTAAGAAATAACCAGAGACAGTTAGTCTCAAGGGAGGGACCAAATCTAACTCACATAAGAGACTGGAGAATTACAAAAGATGATAATAAGGCAAATGTCCATTGCTCTCTGGGGAAGTATGACCTTGGCATAGTGGTTGATATTGCTTAGAAAACTGTGGATTAAAATATACTCCAATTTTAAAAATTTTAGAATATGACTTAAGAAATAACCAGAGACAGTTAGTCTCAAGGGAGGGACCAAATCTAACTCACATAAGAGACTGGAGAATTACAAAAGATGATAATAAGGCAAATGTCCATTGCTCTCTGGGGAAGTATGACCTTGGCATAGTGGTTTCTGAATAAATCAGAGAACCTAATTTGCCACTGTGAAGACAGCTACATAATACATGGGATCTTCCTTATAAATAAAAATCAAAATGGAATTTCTCATTAAGATGCATTTGGGTAAGTTTACAAGAGGCAGGAATCATATTTGTTCTCTTATGCAGTCAGGAAACACTTTGCTGAGCATCTAACAGATTTTCAGCGTTGTTTTAGGTCCAGGGGATATGTTAGTAAACAAAATAAAGTCAGTGCTCTCATAAAGCTACCATTCCAGTGGGGAGAGGGGTGAAGGCAGACAGTAAACAAATAACTTGTTATCTGTTCTGTAGAAGGCCCAGGACCCATTAATTAGCCTTGCATTTGGATGTTGGTTCAAAGATAAACATTTATGAGGCTTTCTTGGAATTGCAAACTTTATACCTAAGAGCATTCTGACAAGCCAAAATGAAATAGAGCACATATATTCATTTCAATGAAATGTTCATGTTAGCCATTTACTTTGAAAAATTTCATTTCATTTTGCCCAAATCTGTATAGTACTTGATCATAGTGTGGTGAGAAGGATACAGGATTAGTTTCTGCCAGGAACTGGGGTTCTTATTCCTTGGTTGATAGAAACTGTGATTCTTAAAGAAAAAAAGATAAAGATAGAAACAAGAGATTGAGAGAAAGGGGGTGTGTGTGTGTCTGGGGGGATATCAGAAAGCCATTAATCCTGTGATCAAATTTAGGGATTTATTTTCATAATGGGGCAATATCCAAGTAGTTTAGTTTAGTTGCTGTGAAGTCCATGTTAGGTTAGCATCATAGTAAAAAATTTAGTCCTTATTTGAGCTAACCAGCTGTCAGTTTAGCTCTATCCCTTATCCTTTCCCAACCAGTCATACAAATATAAGCTACAAATTAACCAGAAGGTGCATATATTCCTCACTCCTGGAAAAAATAATGGATCAAACATATTTTCTTTCTGTATGATCAGTGTTGCATGGGAATACATGGTAGATTGATGATCTAAGATTTGGTAGGTGAATTAGAACTATGAATTCTACCAGACCTTTGGAACAAAGAGCATACTAAATAGGATTTCTTTGTGGGTGCTGATGACAGTGGTAATGTGAAAGAGGATTATTTAAATACACGTTTAAATATTCAAAGCTATACTATGCTGATATGTATGTGAACTAGTATTTCTCATCCCTTGAGTGACCTTGAGATAGGGCTGCATTTATCAAGGTTCTTATTTTATCCCCTCCCTGCTATAGTCTTCCTTCAAAAACCTATGAGCTGTTAAACAAAGACCATCTAAAACTCAAATCAACATACCTGTTCCAGGGCTCTCCCAAGATGATTTAGAGATAAGTGGCCTCAAACCTGGCGTGGCTCAGTGCTACAATCCTTTATAGTTCTTTTTGGAGATAGCCAATTCTCATCAACCTCACTCCTATTAATCATGTATTTAAATGTAGCACCATCAGGACAATTTCAAGTGTTTTTTTTTTTTTTTTTTTTTTTTTTTGGTACAACCTTGACTTCCTGTCATTTGTAAATTGGCTCATAACAGTCTTGGCACTCTGCTAAAGTGTTTAACTGGTCATTATTTCTCCCTGTTCTACAAAGCCTTTATGTTGCCAATAGTCCATCTCACCTTTCTAGTGTCTCTTGCCATGTTCCATTTAAAATAGTGAATTTTTTTTCAGCTTTTGTAATGTTGGGGCTCATAGTAGGTCATAGCCATTTTTGAGACTCCAGAGAAAACTGTGAAATCTCTCCATAAGGGGGAAAAACATGCACACAGGTTTTGCATATATTTTGAGGAGATTTATAGATTCATGAAAGCCATTCAAAAACTTTAGATTACAAGATCTCAGTGTCAATATTACATGATTTACAAACATATTAATTGAAGTAAACCAAATCTACTTCTCCTTATAGGCTCATGAATACTGTAATATTTACCACTATTTTTATAGGTGTAAAACAGTCAAATACTGGCGGATTGTCACAATCCATTCTCCTCTCTGGATTTTGGGCACACACGCACACTCACCCAGCATGAGTTTCAAGCTACCAGGTCCGGGACTAGAACCATGGTTGACCATATAGGAGTCCAGCACCTTAACCACTATGCCACCTACTGGCCCCTAAAAAAATATTTTATTAAAGGAAAGCATCTCTTCTACTTTGTTTTCTATTCTCTTTGCATTTCCCTTTGAATGTTTTTTTTTTTGTCTGCTTTGAAAGACTTGATTGTTAAACTGGCCAAAGTGACAAGTATATAAAATTTGAATAAAATTCAATGTGTTATGTTTTTATGATTCCTAAATGCTTTATATTTCTTTCTTCATTTATTTACTTATTATTGCTTATGATTGATTTTTAAATGTATCTCACACTTATGTAATCTTATATTTACCTGAGGGTAATCTGAACATTATTTATTCCAATGACATTTAGTTTGTATGTGGCCACTTTGATTTCTAGCTCCTTGCTCTTAGGAGTGTCCTTGTAGCACAGTGGTTAAGTCTTATGTATAGAAAGCTGATGTCCACGTGACTGACTGTGGTTCAAATCCTGCAATCCCTGACAGCTTGAAAAACATGCTGTGTGGGGGCCAGCAGATGGTGTACTGGGTAAGGCGCTGAACTCCCATATGGCTGACCACAGTTCAAGTCCTGGACCTGGCGACTTGAAACTCATGCCAGGTATGTGTACATGTGTGGCCAAAATCCTGAGAGGAGAATGGAAAAGAAGGCATTGTGGCCATCCCCAATGGGGGTGATTTCTCACTTTCAGTCTCTCGGGTGAGCTTACGTGCCCTATAACAAAAATCTCCCAAAAAAGAAAAAAAAAAAAAAAAACCTGCTGTGTGTTGTGTATGCCCCAACTCCTAAGAGATTGGAGAAACAGAAAAAAAAGGATTGGAGGGTGATACCACATTGGGAGGTACATTTTCTCTCTGGCAAGCTCACACTTCCTCTGACAAATAAAACAAACAAACAAAAAGAGCTTGAGATTTCCATCCAGTTAGAAAAAGGAATACTATTTGTTAAGTTCAAATATATTTCTTCACTAAAGTTACAATGGTTTATGTTATAAATTATATGAGAGAAGGGGTTGTGTCTTCTTTATTTGCCACTGTATCTATTCCCAGAGCTTAGCACTGTGCCTGGAAGACAGAAGGTGCTTAAGTAATGTGTGTTGAATGTGTAATGAGGTGCTAAAGCTTGTATATTGGAAAAAGCTTAATGTTTTCAAAAGTCATTTAATCATTCTAATCCTGCAAGCTTCTTAAATGTTCATCCATTTTTCTCCAAGTCATGCAGTAACTCTCTACTAATTCTGGCTGAATGGTGATTATAGTGACAGGTATCCCAAAGGAGGAAGTCTAGTCAAAATAAGAAAATATTTTGAAGGACTGCAATTTTCTTTCATTTAAGCACAGACATTCCAACTAAACTAACAAAAACTCTTTCCAAGTATAAGTTCATGAGTTATGTATAAGAAATAGATAATAAAGATTTATTACTTTTTCTCTCAGTTGGTATTTACAAAGTACTTAAAATGATCTCTCTCAAGTAGTTTAAGCATAGCTCTAGAAAATAGCATTTTAGAATTAAAAAAGTCCCTAGAAACTATGTAGTTTATACTCCTATTCAGAATAGAAATCCTTTGACAATATCCCCCCTGTAACAAGAGAGTATGCTATTTTTGTTGACAGCCTAGTCCGTTGTTGAAAAATTCTTCCTAAATATTGATTGAAATACTGCCTCCCATAATTTTCCTGTATTGGTCCTAGTTACCACTGTTGCCATACAGGATGAATTTACCATTGTCTTCCATGTTAATATGCCTCATATATTTGATGGAATCAAATGGATATCATAGACCCACCTTTTCATCTAGCATGTAACTCTCCAACAGTCTATATTACCTGGTATCTGGGAAATGTCAAGCAAGGAATCAGAATAAGCTATATGAAGAACAGAGATTATATCCATAGTGTTCTCCCTGATCTGCCCCCTCTCTAGGGAATCACCTCCCATGATTCATTGATGGTGAGAATGAGTACATAAAGTCATAGCAGCAAACATTTCTTTTTTTGGAGAGGTTTTTGCTATAGGGCGCATGCACTCACCAGACAGACAGAGAGAGACAGAGAGACAGAAAGCGAGAAATCCCCCCCCGGGGGACAGCCATGCCACAATCCCTTCTCCTCCATTCTCCCCTCAGGATCTTGGGCATGCACGCACATGCGCCCGGTGTGTTTTTATAAGCCACTGGGCCTGGGACTCGAACCACGGTTGATTACATGGGAGTCCAGTGACATAGCCATTACGCTAACTGCTGGTCCCAGCAAACATTTCTTCATAGTTGATACTGGATGTTCCCTCTTTAGGCTTCTGGCCACCAGTCATTTGTTTATCATGTTCTATTTTCCCCCTTACATAAATTGAAAAGTACACTTTAGGGGACCAGCAGATGGCATAGTAGTTACATTGCTGGACTCCCATGTAATTGACCATGGTTTGAATCCTGGAATAGGTGGCTTAAAAAATTGACACTGGGGGCGTGTATATGCATGTCAAAAATCCTGAGAGGAGAATGGAGGAGAAGGGATTATGGCATGGCCCTCCCCCCTGTGGGTGGGTGGTGATTTCTTGCCTTCTTTCTCTCTGGCAAACACATACACCCTATAGCAAAAATCTCTCTTTTTAAAAAAAAAAAAGGAAGGAAGGAAGGAAGGGAGGAAGGGAGGAAGGGAGGAAGGGAGGAAGGGAGGAAGGAAGGAAGGAA
>NW_006206561.1:554072-561385 GCF_000334495.1 Tupaia belangeri chinensis
GGTGAGGGAAGAGAGGGAAAGGGAAGGGAAGGGAAGGGAAGGAAAGGAAAGGAAAGGAAAGGAAAGGAAACTTTAGCAAGGTTCCTTTTCCAATTGTTACCTTTTTTTTTTCTATGTTCCAAGCCAATTTTTTTTTCTAAAAATTAAATAAGATCCCTATTCAGCCATTTGTTTAGAGAGATGAAATAATTTTTCTTTGTGGTTAGAGTTGAGTATGGCAAGTGAATCAAAGTGAGTTAATATGCCATGAAAATGGAAAAGAAACTTTAGTTGTGGAAACCATTCTCTTCATCTTAATTATCATTTCAGATATATAGGCAGGGGGAGTATGCTGCGGGTATCAATTGTATTTGATTGTATTTATTTTCTATGAATGCCAGCATAACATTTTCTTAGTAACAAATATAAAAATGTAATATACTGAGATAGTATTCTTCCCAATTTGATCAGACATCGCTTCAAGGGTCTTTCAGAAAGATCACTATACACAATAATGAGCATAACCCTCTCCTCTATTACCTTTGATATTTTGCTCAGAAATATTAGGTTAGAAATAAATTATAGTAAAAATCTAGGAGCATCAGCTAAAGCTTCGTCTTCATTTCGTTTTTTTTTCTTTTTCTGTGAAAAATTGAAACTGGTGGGTTTTCTCCAAATTTTTACATGTGTGTCACAGAGACTCCCAAAAGAGCAAACAAGGAAAGGAATTTAATTGCTAGTTGCATTTGAGTAGATCTCAGATAAGGACAGGGTAATCAGTGAAGTTATAAAGCAGTAAGAAACTAAAAACTTTTTTTCCAAACAATGGTTTCAATAATTGGAAGATTGATAGTCTCAGAGAAGGAAGCTTTCATTCTGGCAAAAGAAGAATTGTTTTGCTAACTACCTCCCCAAAGACTGTCGACCAAATATTTATTCAGTACAGTAGTCATGGTTTATTATTTTACTTTATGTGTTGGTATCTGCATTCCCTTCTGAATAAGTCATGAGACAGGATCATCAGTGGCTAGTCTGAGCATAAGTGTAAGTTGTAAGTGGTGATTTTGTAGAATAATAGATTTTTTAAAAGAATTATTTAATTGGATTTATTATTATTATTCTTTTATTTGACCAGAGAGAGACAGAGAGAGAGAAAGTGAGAATGCAAGTTCCCAGGTCCAGGACTCAAACTGTGGTCAGTCATGTGGGAGACCAGTGCCCTAACCATCACCCCATAGGATAATAGATATTTACGATTAGCCCAGCAGCTTGAAATTCACATCAGGCATGTGTGCATGCATGAACCAAATCCCAAGAGGATAATGGAGGAGAAGGGATTGCAGCATGGCCATCCCCCTTGGAAGTGATTTCTTTCTTTCTTTTTTTTTTTTGGAGAGGTTTTTGCCATAGGGCACGTGCACTCGCCAGACAGACAGAGACAGAGAGACAGAAAGCGAGAAGTCACCCCCCCCAGGGGAGATGGCCACGCCACAATCCCTTCTCCTCCATTCTCCTCTCAGGATCTTGGGCATGCACGCACACACGCCCGGTGCGAGTTTTAAGTCACAGGGTCCAGGATGCGAACCGCGGTCAACTACATGGGAGTACAGCAACATAGCCATTATGCTAACTGCTGGTCCCTTGGGAAGTGATTGCTCACTTTCTCTTTCTCTGTCTCTCTCTGGTGAGCACATGTGCCTTGTGGCAAAAAATAAATAAAAATAAAAATAAAAAAGGAAGAAAGTGACTTGTCCAAAGTCACACAGCTGGTTCATGAAAAAATTCTTTATGTGACCCCTATTTAAAACTTGTTTTCCAAAAAATAGAGCCATGAAACTAATTCCTTCAGAATTTTATACCAAAGTTCCTTGCCAAATAAGTTATATTAAGTTATAGAATTCTGATATGTAGGCCATTCTTTGGTGCATTTAATAGATGTATTAATTTTCAGTCACAAGGATACCACAAGGAGGATTCAAACAAACTAAAATGCTTCAATCTGGAAGAGATAAATGAATACAAAATTTTATTGAGAATTTTAAAATATGTAAATAAAAACTACAGTAAGAAAATAGACAACCTTCTGGGGCCAACTCCATGATGCCCTGATAATATGCCGCTCAATAAAGCCAGCCCCAGAAGGTTGTCTGTTTATAGTTTTTGTTTTATTTTTTTGGCAACTGGAGTTTAAATCCCTGGCCCAGACATCCTGAAGCACGTCAGGCATACGCACAAGTGCCTAAGATCAACGAGCTTGAGGAAGGGCATAGCAGTGCAACCAGACCCCGTGGAGGTGCTTCTCTCTTTCTCTTACTCTCATTCTCACTTGCACATGCACATCATATCATAAAAATACATAGACAACTTCTGGAATGTGCACACGTATTCAGCTTAATTTCTTAGACTTCATTCCATTTAGAAATGTGGGAAATTTTATAATACATATAGTCCAGAGTTTTCTTTGTAAGAATGCCCTAGAATTTGGTATGTACACTTATATACAACTAAGTAGAAATAATCCAAAAGAATCTGATTCTACCTTCAAGTCATTCTGCTTAAGTAACTAGCACTAATTTTAAGCAGTGACTAAGAGAAAAATCTGATAAAATTCTCGATCTTCCTTTGTATGTTGCTGGGCGTCTTCTAGCCAGTCAGGTTTTCCAGAAATATTTCCTCTTTGCATCAATACTATTTTTGTTCAACCTTAGATTTTTTTAAAATGTACTTGCTAAAAATTGGTTTGTATTATGACTTTTCCTCGCTCACTCTCCTTCTTCTTTTCTTTAAGGAATATTTTTATTTATTTATTTATTTTTTGAGAGAGATTTTTGCTATAGGGTAGGCATGCTCACTGGAGAGACAGAGATTTTTGCTATAGGGTATGCATGCTCGCTGGAGAGACAGAGAGACAGAAGGCAAGAAATCCCCCCGCCCCGCCCTGGCCCAAGGAAGATGCCATTCTGCAAACCCTTCTCTTTCATTCTCCTCTCAGGATTTTGGGCATGCACACACATGTGAACACCCAGTGTGAATTTTAAGCTACTGGGTCCAGGAGTCAAGCTCCTGTTGATTTCATGGGAGTCCAGTGACATAACCATTATGCCATCCACTGTTCCCTTCTTTAGGATTTTGCCACAGGACGTGTGTGCTCACTGGGAAGAGAAAAAGAGACAGCGAGAGGAACAGTGACAAATCACCCCCAGAGAGAATGGCCATGTCACATTCCTTTCTCCTCTGTTCTCCTCCTAGGATTTTGGGCACACATGCATACTTTTGCGGTGTGAGTTTCAAGCCACTAGATCTGGAACTCAAACCACTGTAGGCCACGTGGGAGCCCAGCACCTTAACCATCATGCCGCTGCTGGCTCCTTCCTCTTATGTTTATCATACTCCTCCAGTCAGAAGTACCAACTTAAAACTACCTTCAACCAATTTCAACATCATAGTGTGTATCCTCACATTACTCTCTGTACACATGTGAATACAAGGGAGGGTGTTTGTTTTACACAAGTGAGGTTTTGCTACATACACTTCTCTGCATTTTTGATTAATGATACTATCGGAAATCTCTTCAGGTCAGATGGTGTAATCTTTGCAACTCGTTATTTTTAACATTTATTTTATAGTGTTGTGAAGTGTGGATATCACAATTTATTCAGCCATTCCCCTAATGTTTACTGACTCCATACGTTTGATAACATTGCTGTCTCACTTTGTTCTTTCTTCCTGCTTCAGATTCTATATAAATTGGACCTTAAACAACATGGAGGTTAGGGGTGCTGATTTCTAGTACAGTCAAAAATCTGCATACCTTTGATTCTCCAGAAACTTAACTACTAACAGCCTACCATTTACTGGAATGCTGATGACATACATGATTTATTAACACATATTTTGTATATTAAATGTATTACATAGTGTATTCTTATAATAAACTAAGCTAGAGGAAAAGAAAATATTGAGAAAATCACAAGGAAGAGAAAATTCAATTACAGTATTTATTGAAAAGTATCCACATATAAGTGGAGTCATACAGTTCAAACCCATGTTATTCAAGGGTCAACTATATTTTTTAAGTCCCACTTTTCTTATTGCTATTGCACTGACTAACCACCTCTTTGAACACTTGCTTCTAGTTTGCCTTGCATTGCCCTCTAGTGATTTCTTATATTTAAGCCTTAGCTTTATAAATTAATTTTAAGCTTCTTGAAGACATCGTATACTCTGTCTAATATTAACTGCAGTACAAAACAAAACATGTCCACAGAGCAAGAGTGGCAGATTGATAATCCAGTCATGATGTAGTAGAAGCTTTAGAACTGTGAGTCTAGACTATGGAAGGGTAGAAGGATCTCAGGCCTTAAAAGTTTTGATTGTATTGTTATTTTTGCCAGATTTTTTTTCCCAAATCCAACTCATAGTACATCTCCTCTGTGAAGATGATTGGTTCTGCACATTTTCAGAAATTTCTAGTAAGTTATGTTGTTTTAGTTCATTTGTTACTGCTGTAACACAGTGCCTTACTGAGTAATTTACAAATGACAGAAATATGTTTCTCAGAATTCTGGAGTCTGAGAAGTCCAAGATCCAAGCCTAAGGTGCAAACAGATTTCATGTCTGGTAAGGGCTTGCTCTCAGCATTATAGAGAGTGTCTTCTTGCGGTATCCTCACATAGAGAAGGATTAAAAAGGAATACATTTTTATAAAGGCTCTGATCCCATCAATGAAGGCAGAGTCTTCCTGGACTAATCACTTCCCAAAGACCCCACCTATTAATACCATCACTTTGTGGTTTAAGTTCCAACATGTGAATTTTGGAGGGACACATATGTTCAAACCATAACACGTAGCTTCCTCCTAGATCTTTGATTTTTGTCTCTTCTTCTTGCTATTATCAGTGTAGTTGATTCATTGGCTGAATAGAAAGACTTCAGGAGTTTTATATTAGTCCTAATCTTGGGTAACCCTGGAATTGCTCTTAAGATCTAGGGCCATGGGGGCCAGCAGTTGGTATGGTGGCTAAGGTGTAGGATCTTACATGGCTGACTGTATGATTTGAGTCTCAGACCTGGTGACTTGGAAAATCACGCTGGGCACATGAGCATGGGTGCCCAGGATCCTGAGAGAAGAATGGAAGAGAGAGGATCACTGGGTGGCCATCCCCTCAGGGGCTGATTTCTCACTTTTCCTCTCCCTCTGTCTCTCCCATTCTGAAGGAGGTCTTCAGGATACAAACCTACAACCCAGTAACATGGGTCAGGCTCAAACATTGTCATGTTTCACTGTTGGCCAATATTTAGTGCTCCCAAATCTATATTCTTAACCACTACTCTGGTGGTTCTCAGATATCATCATAAATAATAATCACCTGGAATACTTTAGGAAAACTGATTTTAATACCTCACCCAAAAGGCTCTGAGTCAGTAAGTAGAGCTGGTTTAGAAGTAAGCAATATGCATGTTTACTTATCACTCCCAAGTGATTCAGATGTTATCATAGTTCACCATTTGGGAACTACTGTTCTAGACCAATGCCTTTCATGCTTTAGTATATGTACAAATCAAATCGCCTGATGATCTTATTAAACAGCAGATAATGAATAAGTAGGTCTGGGCTGGGAAGTAGTTTCTGCATTTCCAACAAGCTCCCAGAAGATGCAAATATTGTTGGTTCATACTTGATCTAGAAAAGTACTACACTACCTGCCTTAGTCAGTGCACTAAGATAAAAATTCAAGTTTAGCATAAACATCGGGGTTAATTTCAGTTGAGTAGTGTACAAATAGATATTTCCCAGAAAATTCACATGCCAACTTATTTCTGGTACTTGAATTCCATTTTGGTACATTGAATTTCAGGATCATTTCAGAGTCACTACCATTATTTATTTCTAATAGATCTCTAGTAGCCTACCACACTAAGTCAAATAGTGAGTAAGGGACAACATTACATAAATACTGAACTACCCTAGAAGGAAGAATATATCAGGTACAGAAAGCCTGTGGTCTTTTAGTAAAATGAGTGATATATTTTGTTATATAAATAAGAAATTTTAAAAGAGAAGAAAATCTTACATTCTTAGATCCAAAAAGGACCCCAGAAACCATTTCATTCAAGATTAGTGTTATAGCTAAGAAAGGAAAGGCAAGAAAGGGAAAGTAGTGTGACTAAATTCACACAGGAAATTAGTGGCAGAACTGGAAATCAAACCCTACTCTGGTTTTTATTTATTTGTCCTTGTTGGTTGCTTGTTTTTGTTTGCCAAGCGTATATTCAATGCCATCTTGGCTTAAGTGTTAGCTGTTCTTAAGAGAAAAGGACCCAAAATTTAAGGCTATTTTTCCTTAATTAAATATGACACTAGACCAAGGTTAGCAAACTTTTTTTCCTTAAAAGACAAGGTAAATTAATATAGACTATGTGAGGCATATAGTCTCTCTCACAACTATTCAACTACTATTGTAAATAGCCATGCATAATTATATAGGTAATATATATCAATACATAAACAAATGAAGACTGGTATGAGCACTGATTTTGAATTTCTCATAATTTTCACATCATGAAATATTATTATTCTTTTTATTTTTAAACCATTTTAAACTGGAAAAAAGACAAATTTTTTGCCCATAGACCAATACGAAAGCAGGCAGCAGATTGGACCTGGTCCCAGGGTCATAATTTGTTGTCCTCTCTTGTAAATTATTTCAGTTCTTCCAAATACTAATGTAATATTTTCTCAAGTTAGGCAGATATTTCTTGAACATTATTACACAGAAAGCAAGTTAGCCACTCCAAAGTATACTAGTAAGACTCATGGTTAGCATGAATTTTATTTACGGTGGAAAGCTAACAGTCAAGAAAGAGGTACACACTAGCTTATGAGTAGCCATCTTTGCTTTGCAAAATGATTTCTAGTTTCCAGTGGAGGAAAAAGAAAAGCCCAAGTGGGTAGACTTGCCTTAAAGTGATTTGTTTCACAATAGCTGTAGAAGTCTTTGATTAAAAGGGCATTGTAATTCTTTTTTTTTTAAGTGCGCACGTGTGTGTGTGTGTGTGTGTGTGTGTGTGTGTGTGTGTGTGTGTATGTGTGTGTGTGTATGTTTATAATTGTATTTAATCAGTGTACATTTGTTACAACATAAAAATTATTTTTTTTTCTGAGCATGAATAGAGTATATATTATTCTAGTCAAAGATATTGCCATATACCTCATCATCACCAGGCAACTTTTCATTTTTGTCTCCTCTAAATGTTTTTCCCCTGATTCTCTCCCTCCTAACCCCTATTTTCCACTCTACTATAACACTGTAGCATCTACAAGTGGCTTCTTT
>NW_006206561.1:561908-606233 GCF_000334495.1 Tupaia belangeri chinensis
TGTGGGTGTGTGTGTGTGTGTGTGTGTGTATGTGTGTGTGTGTATGTTTATAATTGCATTTAATCAGTGTACATTTGTTACAACATAAAAATTATTTTTTTTTCTGAGCATGAATAGAGTATATATTATTCTAGTCAAAGATATTGCCATATACCTCATCATCACCAGGCAACTTTTCATTTTTGTCTCCTCTAAATGTTTTTCCCCTGATTCTCTCCCTCCTAACCCCTATTTTCCACTCTACTATAACACTGTAGCATCTACAAGTGGCTTCTTTGCTATTATACTTTCCAATCTCTCAGTTTGTACCAGAGTGCAGACATTTGGTATATATTAAGTAGGGAAATACAATGCCTCTCTTTCATAGTCTGGCTTACTTCGCTTAGCATTAAATCTTCCATGTTTGTCCTCTTTGTATCAAATGTCAGGATTCTTTTGATTCTTTTAAAGTAGTTTGTGAACTGTTGGCCATGCTCTTTGTTACTCTTGGGTGGAAGATGGGAAGTTTGCAGTACTTTTAATATGATCTATTCCTTTAACTCATGGCAGGGAGGCAGGAAAATGACAATAGTTTGAAAACAACTGATGTATAGGTGGCACTTTGTCAAATACCAAAGGTCTCAAGGACAGTCTTCTTGGTTCATCGTTAGATCACACCAAAGTACCAAGAAAAAAAGGGAAAATGTCATATTAGCATAGATTTTTTGTAATGTCAGCTTTAACAATGCTCAGGTGACAAAGTTGGTGCTCCACCATTTATTTATTTATTTTAGTAAAAGGAAAATCACAGTTAGAAATTCAGCCAGAATATTGTTAAACACTATCAGCCTATTAAAGCTTTATTCAAAGTGGTAGGTAGGTTGCTTCCCTTCAAAAAGGTTCATGGAAGATAATTTCCAGCATTTACAAGTAACTAAGGGTTCTAATAATAATAATAATAATAATAATAAACTTAAAATTTGGAGTTTTCTGTTTTAGAGAGATTTTTGCTATAGGGCATGTGCACTCGCCAGAGACAGAGAGAGAGAAAAAGTGAGAAATCACCCACTGGGGAGGACGACTATGTTGCAATCCCTTTTCCATTCTCCTGTCAGGATTTGGGGCACACATGCACATGCACCCAGCATCAGTTTCAAGCCTCTGACTCTGGGACTCAATTTGCATGCAGGCATATGAAAGTCCTGCACCTAAACCACTATGCCTCCTGCTGGCCCCTCAGAGTTCTTTTAAAAAGTAGTTTTCCAGCTGAATAATGTATAGCCATTGAATGTATTAAAAAATGATTTTAAAAAGTAGGTTTCCAGGACCAGCAGTTAGCATAATGGCTATGTCGCTGGACTCCCACGTGGTCAACCACGGTTCGTGTCCCAGACCTGGTGGCTTAGGACTCACGCTGGGTGCGTGTGCATGCGTGCCCAAGATCCCGAGGGGAGAATGGAGGAGAAGGGATTGCGGTGTGGCCATCCCCCCTGGGGGGTGATTTCTTGCTTTCCATCTCTCTGTCTCTCTCTCTCTCGGGCGAGTGCACGCGCCCTATAGCAAAAACCTCTAAAAAAAAAAAAAGTAGTTTTCCAAGGAGAAAATGACAGCACAGATTTAACCATTCTGTCATGATATTTCACAGACTGCCCAGCCTTCCAATAACCAGGAGAAATGGGAAAGTAGCCAAGAAAGGGGACAGACTATATGCCTGGATACCTTTCTACTTTACTTCCTTTCCCAAACCAGTAACTCCCTTATAAAAAGTTATAAAAAAGTACCTAGAAAATAATTCTGTCTAGGGATATATATGAAGGAGAGAATTAAAATCTCAGAAGTTGACTAAGAAGCCATGTTGTTTCCTATACTCCTATATTGTGATTAAAGCAGAGAAGACATTTTTGGACACACTCACTAGGGGGAGAAGAGTACAATTTGAAGTTTCTTGGGCTCTCAGAGATGGAACTTAATTGAAATCAATATGGGAAGAAGCAAAGAGTAGAAAGTGCTATTCTGAACATAAGGAACTTGTATCCACTAAAAGCTTGGTATGTGTAACATTCCTTGCAGAGATGGAGTTTGTTCAATAAAAATGTTTCTATAAAGTAACATTGTTCTGCCTATTTCACTAGCAACAATTGAGCTTCAGAATCACCACTGTTATTTATTTTATTTTATCTCATCCACACTTTTATGAATCTAAAGATATCTGTAATCATCTAAAAATCTACTTAAATATTGAAGTGGTGGTAGATTTCATTTTGCTCAGTAAACTCATTATTGGAAATATTGTGTGTAAATAGAACCTATAAATCAAATTCTATTTCACTCACTGATTTTAATGATTTTGGAGAGATATGTAACATTATTTTTTATTGATCGTTAATAGATTATGGTTGATAATACTTTAGCATTATTTATTTTCTTTTAGTTTTTGCTATAGAGTGCATGTCCTTGCCAGAGACACAGAGAGAGACAGAGAGAGAAAAGACATGAGGAATCAGCCCCCAGGAGAGATGGCCATGCTGCGGTCCCTTCTCCTCCATTCTCCTCTCAAGATGTTTTGCATGCACGCACTTGTGCCTGGCATGAGTTTTAAGCCACTAGGTCCAGGACTCAACTGCAGTTCGACCATGTGGGAGTCCAGTGCCACAACCACTATGGCACCTGCTGGCCCCAGCATTGTTTCTTTTTTCCTCCTATTTCTCTCTTGAGTCAGATATGAAGTTATAAACAAAGATTTAAATGTACTTATGACTTAAGGAAATTCAACTTTAACATTTTCTATTTGGTAAAAATAATTTTTAGGATTTTAAGCAATGGATTCTGTGTGTGTTTGCACATGTGTATACATTACAAGTGTCTTTCATATAAATTTTCTCTCAGGAACATTAATAAGACAATTATATATAAATTATATATATATGTAGATATATATAGATAGAGAGAGAGAGAGAGAGTGTGTGTGTGTGTGTGTGTGTGTGTGTGTTTCACACAGTTTTAGTTCAGTCTAATATATAACAAAATAGTTTAGATGGAGTAGTTTATAAACAATAGAAATTTCTTGCTTAGAATTCTGGACCTGGGAAGTTCAAGATCAAGGTACCAAGCAGATTTGGTGTCTAGTGATTTAATCCTCATGATTTAATCCTCTCCCAAAGGCCTCGCCTTTTAACACAATCCCCTTGGGGATTATTACTCAATGTATGATTTTTTGGGAATACCAACTTTCAGACTATAGCATTTTACAGCACATAGATAGACATAAGTAGACCAAGACAGTGCTGGAAATATTTGGGGGATACCAACTCCCAGCCATAGCATCACAGAAAGACCGATAAATGGTTTCCTATTAGGTAATGTAACATTCTACCACTTTCCTATTTCTGTAAGATACATCATAGCTTTGTGCTTATAAAATTATCTTGCTAACAATCCTGAATTGTATTTTCTTTCCATTTGCTGACTGATTTCTTCAGCTTGGGTGATTTCTAATGCCACAGATTGCTTTTATTAACGATAAACATTTACCTGCGATATCAGAACAATCCAAAGCTGATTTAGTCATATTAGTTAATTACCTGATCAATTCAGTGAGCAAATTCAATTCAGCCTCTTTTTTGATGGAATTGGCTAATGGTTTGAATGAAATTTCTGGTCAATTAAATCAAAATTGTAGAACCAATAGTTTCATGTGGACCCTCCTGTACTGTGGGCTTCCACCCATACCTCATGTTATTGAACCAGTGTAATGTGTTGTTCATTCATTCATTCAAAAAATGTTTATCGATTACCTATTAAGCATTGGACACTGTGCTAATTTCTAGAAATACAGTGAGAAATAAGACTGCATCCCACTGTTTGTATACTTACTCACAGAATTATTCAAGGTAGTTGCTAGTTTTTTTCCCACTCTGGTATCAATATTGTAATTTTAATAGCCAAGTAGGGTTCACATAGTTCAGGTATTTAATACTATCTATAGGGGCTAGATATCTAAGGGGTAAGAGACAATTTATGAACAAGAAAATAAAGAGCTGATAATTATAGAGCCCTGCATGCTGTAATGAGGGCTGTGTATATTTACAAGGATATACAATGAATTCTAGTATCAACTGTATTTATTCTTCCAAAAGGGACTAGCATTAGTCCTGGTTGAGTATGGATTTTCTTGCATATGCCCTATATTTGTACCTAATCTCAATGAATCTAATCTCTCCCTATTTTTATTTCTTTGTAAGACCCTTTATTCTAAAACTTAATCTTTGGTCAATAATGTCAAAAAGTGCTGTGAAACTTCTATACCCCTGCACCTCCAATTAGAGTTTGTCATTTCTCTAGTTTTGGTACATAGACCAAAGTTATTCTACTGGTAGTGACCAAGTTACAGCAGAAAAAAGAGGGATGAACTTTGGAAAAAGTATATCTTACTTGGATTCAGAGAGAAAGAAAGAAAGAAAGAAAGAAAGACCGACCGACCCACTTACTATACTGTTCTTTTCCCATGTCATTTTCTGGGTGATACAATTAAACATCCCTGGGTAATGGTAAAATATTACTTAATGTATTTAATAAGTATGGCATGCCATACCCTATGAGATACACTAGCATGAAGAATCTCTTCCTAGTCCTTTTATTTTAGTTGTTCTTGGGAGTTTAACTGCTGTCATTGGTGACTAGTTGTTCAGTAATTTCAGCAGCTATTAAATTATTTGGTGTGTTGATAAGATTATCCTGTAAACACTGCATACTGTTACTTATTTTTTTTATTGAAAGGCTGGCAAAATACTAAAATTAGCTGGTTGTCTATTGAGATTAAAATAAATGTAGAATTTCAAAAGCAAACTTCCATGTCATTCAAGCATTTCATTATCCACATGCAGGCTTCATGATAGGGAATGCCTCATTTTTCAATAGTGCACATAATTGCTAACTAAATATTTTTGACTCAGCTAATATATGATGGTAGAACTAGAGTGGAGAATTGAACTGTAAGGTCCTTGGGGATATGATCTGTACTTAAATTATATTTTTTAATCCCTTGTAGCTGCACAGTGATAGGTACATACATGCTCAAAAATTATTTGATGATTTTTAAAATATCAAGGGTATCAAATTAGTAACTGGCTCCTGCTTTAACTTGGGGATTTCATGTGAAGTACAGGAAATGTCTACCTTTCATAGTCTTCCACAAGGATGGTCAGATTTCCCTAAAGACAAATGCCTTTGCACACTTCATCAAGAGGGGTTATGGTTTTTAATTACAGGTTGTTGTTCTGTTCTACTGAAACCTTAAACAGAGGTTCTAAAAACAAGCTGAGAATTTGGAACTAATTCCACATTTTTGCACTTCCTTGGGATTGCCACCACAGTAAGACCTAGGAGAGAAAGAGTTCCACAGAGAGCCTAGAAAGCAGTATCATCATTTTTAATGGAATCACTTCCATATATGTCAAACAAAGTGTGGAATCAGGACTAACCATGGGCATCACAGAGGATAGTGTTTTGTGATTTTGTGCATTATCGAATGTATTCAAGTGTTAACAAGATGATTATTCATTGCACCTGAATATGCATCCGGGTTAATGTTTTCTTACTAAAAGGAGATTTCATTAAGATAGTGTTTATTCACATTGATTTAGCCAACTTCAGAAGATGGTATATATTTTTCTGCACCCATACACTTTTCTTTTGAGAGATTTTTGCTATAGGGCGTGTGAGCTCAACAGAAAGACAGAGAGACAGAAAGTGAGAAATCACCCCCCAGGGGATATGGCCACACCGCAGTCCCCTCTCCTCCATTCTCCTCTAGGGATCTTGGGCACACATGCACACGTGCCCAGCAGGAGTTTAAGCCACCAGGTCTAGGACTCGAACCGTGGTCGACAACATGGGAGTCCAGCAATATAGCCATTTTGCCAACTGCTGGTCCCTGTACCAGTACACTTTTATGAACTCTAAACTTATATCAGATATTCCCTGGTATTAATTTTGTTTACTTTGACCTTTATTGCCTATTTATTTACTTTGACCTTTATTGCCTATTCATCCTAACCTTTATTTGTTACAAATAGATGCCTGTATGGTTTGACTGTACCCTCCAAAACTCATTGAAATTTACTTGCAATTGTAAGAGTATCAAGAGGTAACACCTTTAAGAGATGATTAGGTCATGAGGGCTCTCCCCTCCTGAATAGATTACCCATTATTGTGGGAGTGGATCATTTTTCACATGAATGAGGTCCTGATTCAGACTTCAGCCTCTGTTCTGTGTCTGTGCCTGTGCTCTCCCCATCTCCACCTTTTGGCATGGAATGATGTAGCAAAGAGGCTTTTACTACATTGGACTTCCTAGCCTCTGGAATTGTTATTAACAAATTTCTTCATTTTATAAATTACAAATTCTGTGGTATTCTGTTATAGCAACACATAAATGTATAAAAAATTCTATAGCACAAGACAGTGCTGTAGGTATCTTCCACATAGACATGCACAAATGTCATCTGTATTTTGTCACTCCCTATTAGGTGCATTGTACAAAAGCTATGGAATAAATAAACACTTTATTGTTAAGGAGGTTTGCCCAAGTATGGTGTTTGCTTATATGCACTAAATAGACTCTGAAGAGTGTTATCATAATTTGCCCATGGTATATGCATTTAGGTTCTTTGGAAGAAACGAACTCTTATCAGAAAATTACAGTACTATCTCAACAGTTTAGCTGACAGTAGGTTATAACAACAAACTTTCCCATCTTCTTCTAACTTATTGTATCTATGACTTTGTGTATTGCATACTAAGACAGGATAGCAAGAGATTGGTGGAGCAGAAATAGAGAATGGGTAGGACTGAAGTGGGGAGGTTTTCTGGAGAAGTCAAATTCAAGGTTAGCATATAGGATAAGAGGAATCTGGGTAACAGAGAAGTGGAGACAATTCAAAATGCCCTATCACATTCATTTATGCCTTGGCATGGAGATATCTTGGGTTGAGATAAAGCTATATACACTCCTATAGATAGAGTTGTTCTCCTACCCTGAGCCATCCCCCGCCCTTCCAAGTAAGTCAAATGAGGAATCTGGCATCTGAGACATTGTGTGCTTTCTGGTGTGAGAATGCAGACTTACAAAAAGATAATCTTGATGAGTGGAAAGGGAGGAATACCAGATGTCCTAAAGTTGGTAAAATTATATAGCATTGTAAGAAGGAATGTTTGTCTTTACGTAAGTGTATTCCAGAGTTGTTCTCTCCAGTGAAATAGTCACTAACCACACATTTAAATAAAATTGAATTCAATAAAAATTCAGTTCCTTAATCTAACTAGCCACATTTCAAGTGCTCAATTTTCACATGGGCCTAACTGCTATATTGGATATCACAGGTTCGGGAGATTCCCAGTACTGCAGAAAATTCTATTGCACAGCACTGTTCTAGAGCAATGGGCAAAAAATAACTATTTTACAAACTAGATGAAGGAGTCCCCTAGAAAGCTTTAATGCCAAAATGAGCAAATGAGAACAACAGTAATATTAAATGACAAAGAAAGAAATGAAACCACAAATAGATGTGTATTTTGCCCTTCTGTAAAGTTCAAATGAAGTTCATGGTGATTTTCTATAGAAGAATAAACAAATGTATATAATTTAAAGAATTATTTTATTTATTTATTTTTAATTTGACCAGAGAAGGACAGAGTGAGAGGGAGATAGAGGGAAAGTGAGAAAACAAGGCACCAGATCTGGGACTCAAACAGTGGTCAGCTATGTGAGAGTCCAGTGCCATTAACCACCACGACAACCTGCCAGTCCCTAAAATGTATATTTCAATAAAAATAATAGAGTTTTTTTTAATGGCTTTTTTTTTTTTTCGCTGGTTTTTTTTTTTAATGGCTTGTATTTATTTGCGCTGGTATTTTTAACTAAATGCATTTAGCTGACTTAATGGTTAAACGCTTACCTATTTTAGTCTCATTCCTATGTAAAATTACTCGTACTCCCCTCAAAACACAATTTTCTCATGGGTAAGGATAATGTGATGCAATTGTTTCCAGTAAGTTAAGTCCTTGTTGAATTAAAAGGTGGCTACTTGTCTGTGGTTACTAGAGGTGACAGCTACTATGTCTTCATTTGCACGCTTCCCAAATGCTTCAACTGACTAGTAAGAAAATCTATTTGGATATTTCAAATGTTACTTAGCATGAATTACGGCATTTATTTATTTTTTTATTCTTGTATTCATCAATAAAGCAGCTACCATCTTTGAGGAATTATCAGCTGGTCTTGTGGATTTTATGATAAATTAGTCATTCCCTGCCCTGAGTTGTTTTTCAGCCAAAATTAGTTAATTTCAAAAAATTTTATAAAATGAAAATCACCAAAAGAGAGGTAAAGGCAGGGTGCTATGAGAAGTTAGAGGAAGAAATAACCCTTTTGAAAATGGTGAACTGGAAAAGTGACTGCTATTTATTGAGTACTTACTACATGCCAGGTTTTTAATCTATGAGTCTACCATGTCCGAAAGGTTCATTCTGTCATAAAAATAATAGATTTCAGTAGTAGCTAAATATGAATATTCTTAGAATCTAGAGGATAGTATAAAACATTTCTTAACTCTGTAGCCTGAAGAGTCAGCCTCAAATTAGCATTTGTGAGTATCTTTCTTCTTCCCTATTCTACTCCCATATGGTGGGAGTAGAGACTATTATTTTATCTAGCATGGTGGTAGAAGGGGACATGTGGTAGAACTGCTAATATCGTTCATTCAGTGACTATCAGGCATGGAACGGCTCAAGTATGCTAAGAGGAGGAGGGAGATACGGAAGAAAGAAAGTGAATGACCTCTGACCTCAGGAAGTTTATCGTTTAGAGAACAGGTTGTGGTCATATTTAACATAAGTGAAGAACACTGTAGCAGAAAATGCTGTGGAAATTTCAATAATCATTTTCCCTTTACTTTTTTGTCAGAACCCCAATTTTGTAAATGACAGCAACCTGCCTCCTCAGATTTGCTTGCAGCTAAAGTGGCTGTGTGAGACTTCTGCCCAATGGCACATGGGCTGATACTAGGCAGTATCTCTTCCTGTTTTCCTTCCCTTCTTGATGAAAATACAGATATTAGGATAGAGGTGGAGCAGTTAGCCTGGGACTATAATGTGACCAGCCCAAAGATAATCAAAAGCTAAAGAATGTAGAATTACATTGTAAAGCAGCTGTACCAGCTTGAGACTGCATACCTCTGGCTTTTTGGTATGTGAGAGGAAATAAAATAACCATTTACTTCAGCCACCAAGTTTGAAGCCAAATGCAAACTCAGTTGATACAGTGCTCTTGGAATATCCTATTCCAAAGTGCAAATGAATATGTAAATGCTAAATCCATAAGGAGGCTTCATAGAAGAGTTTTTAAGCTAAGTAATTGAAGGATTAAAGGTGTGATTTCAGCATTTCAAGAAAGCTAGTTGTGGAATAAATTACTATTGGGGAGTGATAAGTGGGTGTGGGTATGTGAAGGAAGAGAAACAAATAGAACTGCCCCTATGTGGCCTGATGGTTAAGGGAGCTGGATCCCACATGGTCCACGATGCTTTGAATCCTAGGGCCAAAGGCTTGAAAGGCATGCCAGGCATGTCTGTGTCCATGGCCAAAGTCCTGATAGGATGGAGAAATGGAGAAGGGATTGCTGAGTGACCATGTCCCATTGAGAGGATGCTTTGTCCCTCTTTTTCTGTATCACTGTTTCTCTGGCAAGTGCATATGCCCACTGGCAAATATAAAAAAGAAAAGAAGAGGTACAAGTGTTATGAAGAAGTATCAGGCATCATGGGATTCGAACAATAACTAGAAAACCTTCCAACCTCATTATCTCAGAAAAAGGTTATAAGGGAATGACCTGGCCTAAATGGAAACCCCTTCCCTGGGATTCACATCTTTATTTTTTTCTGATAAATGAATCTATAATCTGTCTCAGGCCAAGCTTAAATGAATACCGTTCATTTTCATTAGTAAGTTCTTTAAAATCAATAATGTTTTCTTTAAGGGATGATTTTAGATGTTACTAATTTAAATCTCATTAACTTTTCACTTTATTTCCCACTGTTCAATCTAAACTACAGCTTTCATTTAGATTTTAAGCTATAGCTCACATGTAATTCTATTGAAATACCCTAGATAGATAGGAAGGAGTATTTGAAACCCATAGGTGAACATTAGTTTAGAAGGCTTCAAGTGTTGTGAGCATTTGAATGAAGTTTTTCTTTATCCGTCACTTAAAAGATACTAAAGAGAAATAACTGATGCTATCATAGGCTACGGGTGGGGGAAGGGGGAGATTTTCTTTTTTCCCCATCTAAGTTTGTAACTCAAGTTATATAAGGTTACAATTTTTTTATGTGTAGCACCAAAGGCAAAGTACTATGTCCCAGAGGAAAGAAACCTCAAATCTTATCATTTCCAATGCCATATTTCAGAATATTAGCTTTAAATCAGGCCCTAAAATGACATTATAAGGGTACTCAGCTTAAGGCGAGCTGTAATGTAGACTAGAAATTCAATACAGTTTTCCCCCAAAAGTAGTTGGCTGAAAGTAGAACATCAGCACCCTATTATTTTCCTTGCATAAAATTAACACATCACAACCAATGGTTATTTTCAATTATGTGGCATTAAATGAATTTTAAAAAGAGATTGGAATAAGATCTGTAGTAGTTTTGGAGAATTTCTGCAACTGACAGTTTGACACAGCATGGCTTCAGATTATGTCAAATCTGACAAAAACATGTGTAGCCTGCTTGGGAGGAGGGATTCTTTTCAATTCTATCTTGTTGGAAATATTTGCCATGAAGTAATAATAATGCCTTTAATATGCAAATGATTATAATTGCATTTATTACACTGTCAAATGTGGGCTCAAATACCGGTTCTTTGTTTTACAACCCAGCACATCACACAAAAATAAGAGAAATGACTGCTTTCATCATAGAGTTCAGAAGAGGAAGAATGAAATGTCTTTTCTCTGAAGTTGCTTTCTTTTTCTCTCAGAAGTTCTTTTCCCCCCAACCCTGAAAAAAATAAAAGAGTTTAACTGATCACTGGGAGGATTTTGACATTCAGATTTTCTCCTTAGTCTTCATCTCTATCCCGATAGTCTTATATGCATACAGCACTTTTGCTAAGACAAATTGTACCTTTGAAGGGAACGTTGTATTAAAGGACTCCATATAACTACTTTTATTCTTATCTACTGTTTGATCTTACTACATTTTTTGTATTTCCCAGGCGGCTCATTTTTTCCTCATCACTTAAACAGGAATAATATTTTGTCCTGTTCATTTACCCAGCAATCTCCACTTCATTCATCTGGGCTCATTTCATAAGCCAATGGCCCCTGGAGCATCCTCATCTTCCATTCCTTGCTGGAGAGGCCTGCCTGCAGGCGCAATTTTTTTCTGCCATTAGGCACAGGCAGGGGGTGAGGGTGGGGAGGTGGGAGGAGAAGGGGGTGGAGAACAGTCCTTTTGCAGCTTCAGTGAAGGTTGTTTAAATCTGTGACTTTCAGAAGACATTTCCAGTATGTGGCACTTCTCTATTTTCTCCCAGAAATCTTTTTATTCGGAACATTAAATACTTATTTCTCTTAGTGTATATCCTAAAGTCAAAAAGATTACAACAAGTCTCCTTTCGACAGATGGCTTTTTTAAAAATTTGTCTTTGCAAAAGTGTTGTGCACATATAGGATTATCTGTATAAAGATGAAGACTGAAAAGAAAATCTGAATGTCAAAATCCTTCAATAGGGGGTGTGCATGTCTATTATGCTTCCTCTCTTTCTCTGCTTCCTGAACTGCTTGCTCCTGCCAGCTTTTTCTGTATCTGTGCTGCTTTTCCTTCTCCACTTGGAAGAAGTAGCTACATATGGCCACCAATGCATCATCATTCCCACTGTAGCCAGGGCGTAAGAGAACCAAAGTGACTCTATTATAGTCCTCTCCTGTTTTTCTTTTTTTTTTTTTTTAAGGTATTTGTCATAGGGCACCTGTGCTCAGCAGAGAGATACCTAGAGAAACAATGAAAAGGAAAGTGAAAAATCATGCCCCCCAGGGGGTATGGCCATACCACAATCCCTCTCCTCCACTCTCATCCTGGAATTTGGGGGCATGCACACACACGCTGAGTGTGAATTTTAAGCAACCAGGTCTGGTACTCAGTCCTCAGTCAACCATGTGGGAGTCCTCCACATTAACCATGTCACCTGCTGACCTCTATATAATATAGGCTTAAAAGAATCCATCTTAACAGATTAAACCTTAGGAAAATTAGTCTTTCTTTCTTTCTTCCTTTTTTTTTTTTTTTTTTTTTTTTTAATTTGCTACAGGGCACTTGTGCTAGCCAGAGAGGGAAAATGAGAAAGCATTGCTCAATGGGGTGGCCAAGTAGTAATCCCTCCTCATCCATTCCTCTCTCAGGATTTCGAGAG
This sequence comes from Tupaia belangeri chinensis, assembly GCF_000334495.1. Lineage (NCBI taxonomy): Eukaryota > Metazoa > Chordata > Mammalia > Scandentia > Tupaiidae > Tupaia > Tupaia belangeri. The sequence continues at coordinate 574,356 of NW_006206561.1, forward strand.
CATGTGCGTGCATACATGGATGTACACATGCACATGCATCTGGCGTGTCTGGGTCTCAAACCATGCAATCAGCTAACCATGTGGAAGCCAGCATCCTTAACCTCCACACCACCAGCTGGCCCAGAATAGAAAATGGTCTTTCCACCATGCCCTACCCTGCTCTGTCCTGCATGCCCAGATAGATGGAAACTGACCCCCAAGCAGCGTGATAGCCACCCCCTGAGGCTGCCAGTCTCCATGTGATCCTGTAGAAGGTAAGCCTCCTCAGTAACTCACCTTTTGTGTCTTCCCCTATGCAAGCTCAATGTCTTGTCCAGTCTTTTGTTCTTTTCATTCCTTTAAATCACAGACAGTTGAAACTCTTGGTTAAGATGTAGATGTAAATCTTAGGAGCGCTACACGTTAATCCAGTGACAGCTGTTAAGTTGTTTATACTAATTAAGGGGTTAGAGGTTATCCTAACCATCAACCAGCCTCAAAGGAATCAGGTCCAAGATAAATAAGTTTGAGTACCAAGGGGAACAGAAAACCCATGCATGGAATCTTCCCAAGAAGGGTATAATCTACCTTTTCATGCCATTATCCTCATACATGATCTTTTTTCAGTAGCCTCCCCAGTGTCTATCCCTCAAATTCATCTTCTTCTCTTTAACTAGAGTAGTTCTTTTAATACTCACTTAATCCTTCTTAAACCCTTCATTAATAAAGTCTCCCCATTATTAATGTTTAACACTTGGCCCCAGCACCTATCTTCTATCTCTCTCTATCATTTACAATCTCTTTACTCTGCTCTCTAGTAATGCAGAATTGTTTCTATTGTACTTTCTCCATGCACCCTGTGTGGTCTGATGCCTCTGTGTTCACAAAGTGTTTTACACCTGGAACCTTCTTTTTCTCATTGTTTTGGCCAATTGCCTGTCCTCGGCACCTAACACAAAGCCTACTGGTTAGAAGCTACTACAACTGGGGGCTAGACAGTGGTGCAGTGGTAACACAACTGGATCCATGTGAGAACATCCACGATTCATGTCTCAGGACCTCCCTGGATACATGGTACATGCATGTGCATGTCTATAATCCAGACAGACTGGCTGAGACTGGGGAGTGTATGCAGCCTGAAAATCCTGTTGGGATTGCCTATCTCTCTCTGCTTCCTTCTCTCTCTCTTTCTCTCATGGAAGAAATAAATGGATAAGCTTTGAAAAATTATATTGATTGTGGGCTGGCCCTATAGCCTAGAGGGTAAGAGAGTTAGATCTCACATGGCCTAATGAGGTATGAATCTTGGCCCTGGCAGCTTGAAAAACACGCCAAGTGCATGTGAGTGTATGTGTGCCCCAAATCCTGACTGAATGGAGAAACTGAGGCAAGGAAGGGCATTGCGATGTAGCCACACCCTACTGGGGGATGCTTTATCCCTCTTCCTTCTTTCTCTGTCCCTGGCCAGCACATGCATTCTCTGGCAATTAAAACAATGTATATAGGAGTAGAATTGCAAATTCATTTTTAAAATTCAGACTCCAGATTTTTATAGAAACATAAATATGTAATATGTTCCCTTATGGGGGTGGGAGAAGGAAGGCATGCCCATGTCTACCCTCTAAATTAGTAGGGTAAGCAATTATTAAAGGAGGTTGCTTTTTTCCTGCCTTCAAAGTAATCAAAGCAGGGTATTCTTCATTTATAAGCCCAATGTAATGAGGTAATCATTTTATTTTTCTTGCTTATCAAAAGTCAATGATAAATTGACATCTACATTACTTACCACCCTATTTCAAAGTGGTAAACTACTGTTCTCCTAGGAAACTATTCTTTCTCCATATAGGGACAAAACTAATTAGCAAATGGACCTATGGCCACCTCCAGGCTGTAACACATATTCTGCTTTCTCAGGAGCCTATATGTATTACAATTCAGATGAAAAGCATCAGGATATAACTTTCATTTTATTCCTGAACAGCAGCAGTGGGTTGACAACATACAAAGGAAATTATGTGAAAATGTACTTTACTGTTTGGGTTTTATAAATAGTACATTATAAATGTGTCATCTAATAGATTTCCTGAGACCTTTATTTTCTTCTTATAATTTCATAGCATTTTCTTGGAATCTAGGACACCTGTTTTGGTATAAAAGGAAGTAGAAGTATAATCTCTTGGATTAGCACTTGGCCCCCCAGCGCCTATCTTCTATCTCTCACTATCATTCACAATCTTCTTACTCTGCTTTCAAGTAATGCAGTGTTGCCATCTCACATCCATGAATGGGTTCAAATTTCTCTCTGAATCTAAGATATGAAAAGAAAACTTTTTTGATTGAGAAAGAAATTCTCATAGGTTTTGCTATGGTGTGAATGTTTGTATACCCCTAAAATTCAAATGTTGACACAATCCTTAATGTAGTGGTATTAAGGGGTGAGGCCTTTGGGAGATGATTATGTTATGAGGGCAGAGTTCTCACTAATTAGATTAGTGACTTTGTTAAAGAGGCTTGAGGAAACTTGTTCATCCCCTCCACCATGTGAAGACACAGCACAAAAGTACCATCTTCGACAAAGGGAACCAGCCCTCATTAGACACTGCATCTGCTGCTGCTTCCTTGATCTTGGACTTCCTAGCCTGCAGAAATGTGAACAGTGATTTTGTTGTTTACAAATTACCTAGTCTGGGATATTTTGTTATAGAAACACTAACAGACTGACAGGTCACCAGTTGTGCATGCACTTCAATTCTGTCTGCAGGGTGGAAAAAAAATTAAGTGCATTCATGAGGGATGCAAAGATGACACCTAGAGAATCCAACTTCTGAGAGATTGAGACTTTTAAAAAACAACAATCCATGCTGCTACTGTAGTCTGGAACCCCTATCTTTGTGTATGTGTGTTTTCGGGGTTTTTTTGTTTGTTTCTTTGTTTGTTTGTTTGTTTTTGGTGGGAGAATCTATGGAATCTTATCATTCTTTTACAATCCATGATAGAGCACATGCATACACAAGAAAGAGACAGAAAGAGAGGTACCTTCCACAGGGCTTGATCACACTACAGTCCTCTTCCTCCAGTCTTTCAGCCTGCTAGGATCCTAGACACGTGTGTGTGTGTAACCAGTATATTTTCAGGCTGTCCCATCCAGAGGCTCAAACTATAGTTAGCATGCAGCTTATAGCTCCACAATAAGGCATGCTACTAGCTAAGCCACAGAGGCTGGGCCCATGGAAACTTTTCTTGTAATACCAAACATATATTTAAGGTATATCTAAGTGAATGATCCCCTTAGGCTGAAATTTCACTTGAGTAACCTTAAAGCCTGAGAAGAGGAATACAATGAAAGCCCTTAAGTGAATGATCTGCAAAATCTGTACAAAGAAATAGGAAAGGGGGAGTAAGAGGAGTGGACTTATCATTTAGTTTGAATTCTAGTCTGCTACTTACTAGGTATATGGTCAGGAATATGCTGTTTAACTATTCTGTGCCTTAGTATCCTCATCAGTAAAATGGGATAATAACAATAGTATCTGCCTCATAAGTCTGTGGAGATCAAATGAGAATATGTACATCAAAGTGAAACACTATGCAAATGGTAAATCACAGCACAAATGGATTTTTTTAGAGCGATTTCTTGCTACAGGGAGCATGCACTTGCCTGAGAGACAGAGAGTCAGAAATCAAGAAATAACTCCCAGGGATGGCCATGCTGCAATCTCCTATCCTCCATTCTCCTCTTGGGATTTTGGGCATGCATGTACATGTGCCTGGTGTGAGTTTTAAGCTGCCGAATCCAGGACTCAAACTGCAGTCAACTATGTGGGAATCCAGCAACATAACCATTACACCATCTTTTGGTCCCACAAACAGGTGTTTTATGTAATTATTTTAAAAATTTATTAAGTTTAAATTAATATTAGTAATAGCACATGGTTCTTCATCAAGAAATTTGTTATGGTACCTGAATTTACATGTAGGGTCAGCCTGGATTGACATGAATTTATATATTTATTTTAGGTTTTTGCCATAGAGTCCATGCACTCACCAGAGAGAGACAGAGAAGGGGAAAGTGAGAAATCACCCTCCCAGGAGGGATGGCCACACTGCAATCCCTTCTCTTCCATTCTCCTTTTGGAATTTTGGACATGCACATATACCCCTGGCATGATTTTCAAGTCACCAGTTCCATGGTTGGCCATGTGGAAATCCAGTATCTTAACCACCATGCCGCCTGCTGACCCCATGAATTTAAATCTTTATTAGTTAATACAAATTTCTTTCAAAATCTAGACTTTTATTCTTTCAAAATCTAGACTTTTTATACTTATTCATAGTAAAATACATGAAATGAACTGGGCTTGTCCCATGGTTAAGTGGTTAAGGGAGCCAGATTCCACATGGCAGACCATGAAGTTCAAATCCTGATCCTGGCAGTTTTAAAAACTTGTTCTGTGTGTGTGTGTGTGTGTGTGTGTGTGTGTGTGTGTGTGTGTATGCATGCCCCATGCCCCAAATCCCAAGAAGATGAGAAATGGAGATGGGATTCTGGCATGACCACTTCACTGTGCAGTGCTTTCTCTCTCTATCTCTCTCTATATATCTCTCTGGCAAGTTCACACATCTTCTGGAGCTTATATATTGAAATGAAGACATTTAGGTATCATATTAGTTTGACATCAATATAAAATCAACAGCCAAGCAGCAAAATCACACCAAAATGCAATTAAACCAAACACTAGCTAATTAACTGAACACTAAAACATTCGAATACTATTATAAAACACACATACACACACACACACACACAGCGAACACACACACACACACAGCGAACACACACACACACACAGCGAACACACACACACACACAGCGAACACACACACACACACAGCGAACACACACACACACACACTGTGCTGTCAGACCTTGATTTTACTGTCTTTGGGTCAGAGTTCAACCTTCAACTCTTGTCTGCTAGTGAGTGGAGAGATAAAAAAGTGGAATAACCTCTACCTTCAGGGTCCTCGTGTACAGGCCGGGTCCTAGCTAGATCTGTTTCCAGTAGGTCCATTGAGGGTTAAAATCTATCTGTTCAAATATTTCACTAGAGCTAGAATGGCTTGTTTAAAGAGCCCCCAGGTACCTTTCTTTCTCTACACAGTGCATTCTTTTTGGCATTTCTTTGGTTCCTGATCTTGTTAAACATCTTCATTCCTTAGTATAAATGAACAGCTGCTTCCATATAAAGAAGATCTGCTGTCTGTCTCAGACTGGACTGGGCTGACAGTTCTCAGGCTGCTTGAGCCTTAAGGGAAAGAACTAAGTTGTTGTTTTTCATGGAGGCTAATAAGCACTTCTCTTGTTGGTTTGTCTGTAACCACTCTGGTTTTGACACTCAGTCTGTCAGGTATCTTAACAAATTACCCTTCTGGTTATACACTTAAGAAACAACACTGTATTACTGATACTGCAACCCAATGTTGAAGTAAATCACCACAGGTGACAGAGAGTTCAAACCATTTGTTCCATTATTTCCTTGGCCTGTCTTGAAACATGAAGAAATGGCAAAATCAAATGGTAGGAATAGTTTGTATTTGTGGAAACAGAGAAAATCATTATTTTTTTAGGGGAAAACACATACTATGTTTCTAAAGGAATTGTTTAAACTATATGTTACTGTTTTAACGATTGTATTTTTTAATGTTATTTATTTATTCTGTGAATTAGATGGATAGCTAGATAGACAGACAGACAGAACTACCCACAGGGTCTTGACATCACAATCCACTCCCAGCTTCACCCTGCCTGGATCATGAGCATGCATGTATCCACATGTTTAGGGAGGTTTCTGGAAGCAAACTGGCAACCTTCTTATATGGGTCAGCCTCTCAGAACATTGTGTTTTAATGCTGTACCACCATCTGACTCTTCAAAGTTTGCCTTGTATTTTCAAATTGTTAGGAAATCTTTCCAAATTATGTCTACTTTTCTGTCTTAATAAAAAAAATGATAAAATTGAAATAAATCTTTCTGTAATGATGGGACTTCTCATAGTGTCCTTGAGCAGCTTTCTTCTTATTTAATGACCTACCTGTTCAAATTCCAACCAGTTCTTCAGTATGGGGAATCCTCTTTCTCAGTCTGAGTGAGTCTCAGAAATCCCCTGAGAAAAAAATCTTCCTTCTTCCCACAGTTAGTATTCACCACACAAAGTATTCACTGTCACACAATAAAACATGTTTTGTTTATAAATGTGTACTTTATTATGCACCCGTAGTAATATTCAGTATAAATAAAACAATTATACCAGATTCATATTATTGTGTTGTGGTGTGTTTCATTGCTTTTTGGTGCTTATCTAATGTATGTACTTTGTATGGATAGAGTTACATTATTCTAGTGTAGTGTTGTATAACAGCTATTGAAAAATGTATATTCTATGGTACACACCACAAGATATATATCTTCAAGTTCCTTGCTAACTGACCAATTCACTCGAAGACCTAGTCATTAAAATAGAATTCAGTCATTAAGTGAGGAATGCCTGTGTTGTACAACTGTATTGCCCATTGTCTCTGGGCTGTGACCCTTAGTGAACAATGTATAGAGTTTTAGATGGAGATATAGAGGTATTATTAGATGGGAAGTGTTGTAATGGGATGCTCAGTTCTTGGGCCCAGGTCCCTATGATTAGAAATCTGTCTCAAGATAAATAAAGCCATATCCATGAGAAAACATGAAAAAGAGAAGTTTTAGTTAGTACACTTGGGAAAGGTTCAAGTGGGCAGAATACCACGTGGCAATTGCAATGGGCATGGAGTTAGGTTTTGTTTTGTCCTTTCTTTCTCTCTCTCTTTTTTGTTTTTAAGCTTTCTTCTATAGGTCATATGCACTTGCTAGAGAAGGAGAGAAAGAGAGCAAGTGGGAAAGTGAGTAATCATCCCCAGGGGAAATGACCATGCCACAATCCCTTCTCCATTTTCTCAGGATTTGGGGCATGCACACATACACAGACCCAGTGGCTTTTCAAGGTCTGTGATTCAAACCATGAAATTAACCATATGGGATCTAGCTGCCTTAACCTCCAGGCCACCTGCTGGCCCAAGATTTTATTTTATTGTGAGGTCTTACCATGAATATTTAGGAGGGAAGGTCTGTTACTCTAGCCAGTTCTATTGTTGGTTTTCACAGGCCTTTGTTGTAATTACACACTTTTTGCCTAGTAAGGGGAAATCAAGTACCCAGTTGGGGGGAAATCATATACCTGGCCAGTGTGGACTTTGAAAGTATAAGCATGCACATAGAGACAATTTTGTCCATAGTGGCCCAGCAACTCCAGAGGAAAGCAAAATACCAGTCATGAAGATAGGAGGGTGTCCATGTGAGCACATGTTGCTGTGGGAAAAGAAGAAAATTAGATTCTCTAGGTCTTTTAATGCCAGTTAAGGCAGTGAAAGTTAGATATCCTTTCCACTATTGGCACTAGGGTCTGGCTACAACCCCTGACAATGATGAGTGATGTATCAGACGTCCTTTCTGTTGGAGTCTTGGCACTTCTTGCTCATATCTATCGGACTGCCTATAACATTATGTTTAGAAGATTGAGCTGACTTTCACTAAATTGTACAGAGCTCTTCATTCCTTGGAAGCATTTTTAATGAAATTACTATTATATATGCTTTTTTATTTTTAATTTTATTGAATCATTGTACATCTTTACAGCTTATAATTTAGTTTTTCCCAGTATGCATGAAGTGTATGTCAATCAAGCCAAAGATTTTTACCATCGACATAATTTTTGTCTTTATGTTATTTGCCACTTCCTTTTCTAAGTGGAACATTCAGATCATGAATTTCTCCATTTTCTCAGGATTTGGGGCATGCACACATACACAGACCCAGTGGCTTTTCAAGGTCTGTGATTCAAACCATGAAATTAACCATATGGGATCTAGCTGCCTTAACCTCCAGGCCACCTGCTGGCCCAAGATTTTATTTTATTGTGAGGTCTTACCATGAATATTTAGGAGGGAAGGTCTGTTACTCTAGCCAGTTCTATTGTTGGTTTTCACAGGCCTTTGTTGTAATTACACACTTTTTGCCTAGTAAGGGGAAATCAAGTACCCAGTTGGGGGGAAATCATATACCTGGCCAGTGTGGACTTTGAAAGTATAAGCATGCACATAGAGACAATTTTGTCCATAGTGGCCCAGCAACTCCAGAGGAAAGCAAAATACCAGTCATGAAGATAGGAGGGTGTCCATGTGAGCACATGTTGCTGTGGGAAAAGAAGAAAATTAGATTCTCTAGGTCTTTTAATGCCAGTTAAGGCAGTGAAAGTTAGATATCCTTTCCACTATTGGCACTAGGGTCTGGCTACAACCCCTGACAATGATGAGTGATGTATCAGACGTCCTTTCTGTTGGAGTCTTGGCACTTCTTGCTCATATCTATCGGACTGCCTATAACATTATGTTTAGAAGATTGAGCTGACTTTCACTAAATTGTACAGAGCTCTTCATTCCTTGGAAGCATTTTTAATGAAATTACTATTATATATGCTTTTTTATTTTTAATTTTATTGAATCATTGTACATCTTTACAGCTTATAATTTAGTTTTTCCCAGTATGCATGAAGTGTATGTCAATCAAGCCAAAGATTTTTACCATCGACATAATTTTTGTCTTTATGTTATTTGCCACTTCCTTTTCTAAGTGGAACATTCAGATCATGAATTGTGAGTGTTCTTGATTGTGATTTTGCTTAGTAAGATTTGATTCTAGTAAATTAGAGAAAATGAGAGGGAGGGAGAAAAGGGAGGAATGTATCGCAGTAAACAAGATGGTGTCTAATCCATGGGCACATTGACAATTTAGCAAGATATTTTGGTTTTGCTTTTGTATTTATATCTATAGATTTATCATAGTGGGTAGCAGAAAATTCAACTCTAAGGAAAACTACAATTCCTCTATTTTACTGAGGGTCCAGGTAAGATGTTAGACATGGGACAAGCAGATGGCATAAAAGTTATGTCACAGGACTCCCACATAGTCAACTGAGGTTTGTGTCCCAGTGGCTTCAAACTCATGCCAGCATGTGGTGTGCATGTCCAAGATCCCAAGATGAGAATGGAGCAGAAGGGATTGGTGATTTATTGCTTTCTGTGTCTCTGGTAAGCCCTGTGCCCTATAGCAAAAAAAAAAAAAAATCTCTTAAAAAATATTTTAATCATAAATAATAAAATTGGAACAGTACCCAGAGCATATGTTATTTCAAAATATCAAGAAATGGGCTATAAAATTATGTGGAAGAATTATTTTTCCAGGTTATATACTGCTGAACATGAGTGCATACAATTCATCTTGTAAAAGAATTTTCACCTGGTTGACTCTCATCCTATTCATAGTTCACTGAATGTGCTCTATGGCCCATAAAAATAACAAGGAACATTTTTATTATTAGATACCAAATTATTTCAAGAAAACACTGCATAGCAACAACTACTTCCTTTGTTGTTTATTAAATTCTCTAATCAGATTAAATGAAGCATTTTATGTGTCCTGTAATTCATTTAAACCATCATATATTTTGGAGATTATATGTAAAATCCTGATTCTTCATAGTTAGTTTGCATGAACCCTGTTCAAAGACTCTTAAAAGTATAGACAGAAGACTTACAAATTCTGAAAAATTATAAATATGATTTAATCAGTACTATGGTTTGAATGTTGGCCCCCTCCCAAACTCATGTTGAAATCTAATTGTCATGTTACAATGTTAAAATGTAGAACATATATTTTTAAAAGTTTATATTCATTTTATTCATAGTACAGCACATGTATACATGAGACCAAGTGAGTGAGTAAGTGAGTGAGAGAGAGAGAGAGAAGCTCCCTCAACAGGGTCTCATGATGCTAAAATCTTTCTCTAGCCCTTCAGATCCTCAGAATCTTAGGCACACATGTATATGTCTGCTATGTCTTTCAAGCTGATCCTACAGATATGAAGCACATGGCTTCTAACACTGCAGTTCCGTTTTGCTACTCACTGTGTCACCAGACTGGGCCTAGATAGGATATTTAAGAAGTGATTATGCCATGAGAGTTCTGTCTCTACTCCCTTTCTCCCAGTGAATTAATACTATTATTGTGGGTTAGTTATTATGAGAGTGGGTTCCTTATAAAAGCACAAGTTTGGCCCCCTTTTGTCTCTCTCTTGCCCTCTCTTTGCCCTTTCTTCATGGGGTGTTTTATCAAGAAGGCCCTCACCAGATTCTGGCCACTTATTCTTGGACTTTCTTGCCTTCCAAACCATTCACTAATAAGTTTATGTTCAATATAAATTACCCAATCTGTGGTATTGTTAAAGCAGGACCAAGCAGACTAAGACAGTTGGTTAGTTGTTTTATTTAGCTCAGCTGAAGTCTGAGACAACTTGACATCTCTGCCTTAGTCCTCTATCAACATGCATTAACACCAGGGTAGATTTTGAGCAGTTCTTCCAACTGGAGTCCTTATGGGAAAACAGGTAGCTGTCTGTGAAGGGCATCATGTGAAATGGATTATGTACTAAAGAAAAATACCATCATAATAAAACTAACACTTATTGAAAATATTTTATATTCTAACCACAAAATCTATATTAATTTACTTCTGACAACAACACAACGAGGTAGGTATTCTTTTTAGTATCTTCAATTTATAGATGAGGAGAGTGAATCACAGAGGAATTAAAGTGTTCAAGTTTGCACAGGTTCAATGCGACAGGCCTGGGATATGAACTCAGGCAGTCTGGCATCAGTATCTACGCTTGCAATTACTAAACATGTAACTCAGCAATGCCATCATGTTATACCATAGGTCCCAATTACATCAGAATTATTTGTTTGATTCTCTGTGTCCTTTAGTTCCTGTCGTATTTCTTTTTTTGTCCTGTCACTAGTTTTAAACACCTGTTGCCTCTATTTCCATATCATTCATGATATCCTATGCAAATGTTTTCAGTTCACTAAAACTGACATCTTAGAAATTACTATTGATCTTCTAATGTTCAGAGTCAACATGGTTGAGGGTTTTTTGTTTTGTTTTGTTTTCTCCCTTATTATGTTCCAGTTCTCTGTATATTACACTCTATTTTTTTCTGTTGCTCCTGTGTTTCCTTCATTGGATCCTCTTCTCTTGCTCCTCCCCTTTTTTTCTAGTTCATTCTTTCTCTTTATAAATGTGTTATAATCATGATTCTAGTGAATATTTCTAAGCAGCTTTCTCTCCAACCTGTATCACAAGCTCTAATCATTTTTATAAGTTCTGTTCTCTCTAACTACCTACTACATCTTGCCAGGAGTTCACTTAGACTAAGAACAAACTCATCGCCCGCCCTCTTTACCAAACCACTTCGACACCACCTTTTTTAATTTTAATGACATGATTCAGCTTCAGAACTTCCAACTCATTTGTTATTCATCCTTCTGATTCCCTTATCTCATCAATCATCAAGTCCTGTTGATCCTTCTTTTGTAATGTATCTCATTCATTAATTCCTTTGTATTCCCAGGGCCTGAATATTTTCCAGGTCTCATTATTTCTTGCTTGTAAGAGTATAATAACCTTCTAACTGGTCTCTTGGCATCCATGGTGCTTACCCTCTAGTGTTTTTTCCTATTTTATATCCTCGTCACTGATTCCACTGGGAGTAGGGAGGAAGAATACATCCATGAAATCCTAGAGTTAAAATAAGTAGAAATAGAATAGTTTGAAGTCAGAGGAGCAATCTCTCATTGCTGGTTGAGGTAATAAGGAGAAGCTTTATGATGGAGATACAATTTAGAATTTATATCTTATTGAGGACTGAGAGGGACATTTAAGATTGGGAAAATCTGTGAACAGGGATAGAAATATATGAAGGGCTTGGGGACAGTTAGTAGGCCTGACTAAACCAGAATATTACTGTAGGAAAACTGAGGTTGGAAATATAGTCTGGGCTCTAATTGTAGGGAGCCCTGAATATCAGGCAAAGAAATTTAAAATGTGTTCTGTAGGAAATGGGTAGAGAGATGATGAAAGTGGCATTTCAGGAAGATGAATCTGGCAGCTGTGTGCAGGGTAGATTAGTGGGAGGAGAGACTGGAGAGGGGGCCTGGTGAGGAGGTTGTAATAGAGTTCAGATGTGAGTTAATGATGGCTTTGAATAGGATGGCAGTGAGAACAGAACTAATGAGGATGCAGATGTAAAAAGCATTATGGAAGGAGATTTGATAAGGTTTCCTGAGAGGCTGAATTTGCAGGTGGTGCAAATTGTGAGAGGCAGGGGAGGAAGTAGGAGGATTGGACTCCAGATGACCCAGAGTGTATCTATCAAAATGTTCCCATCCTTCAAGCTTCAGTGCTTTCTCCTCAAGAGAACTTGTCCCAAAGGAGCACTGTGAGCAAGGCACCTTGTCCACAATAGATGCACACACTGGATTAAGTGAAAGTTTACTCCAGCTGGCAGAGACTTTGCATGCTCCGAACTCCTAGAGACCTATTGACCCATACTTTCAGAAAGCACTTAGTATAAATGATGTGCTTTTTAATAAACTAGATTTTAATTTGAGAACACTTTCTCTCTACAGTGAGAGAGATCAGGACCCTCTTGAGCTCAGAAACCCTTAGATTCCCATGCTACCTAGTCCAATTCTTGTCCCATGATAGTCATTCAAAACACTTCCTTGATTATTTCCTTTCATTCTCTCATGGGGGCTTAGAGCAGTCATTTCATAGGTGTATTTCAGTGCCCATCATTGTGTTGCTGAGGATACAGATGTGAGCTTAACTATTACCACATCTAAGCCTTAGGTACCTACATACAGAAAATTTAGTATTTCATATTCCGTAGTCTCTTTTTCTCTTCTGACATTTATGGAATTAAATCATATATTTTCTGTTTCAGTAGGTGCTTGATAAATGTTGGTTGACTTTATTCTAAGATTTCTGGCTATGGTATGAGCTCTGCTTCATAGCTAATGCAGCTTTAGCTCTATTTGCATACTGTAGCAACACTCCAGAAAGTGACTGTATTTGCACAAATGACAGATTTTGTTGGCTTAATTTTGTAAACTGTTTAAAATGTGGTTCATTCCCTTTCATTTTCAAAATATTTTTTATTCAAGTGTACTATCCACCTATTCATCTTTGAAGAGATTTGCTATTGCCTGAAAAAATAGTTTACTTTATGATCCTGATATTATAAGGCAATAGAGAAGAAGATATCTCTATAAACAATATTTATTTGACCTTGATATATTTTTTCCTAATACCTTTCCCTCATATATTATGCCAATTTCTACAAATATACATTTTAATGTTACCTTAAATTGGTAAGATTGAATATATTTGAAAGTAATTCCCATCAGAGAAAATTGTTGCAAGAGTTTCTCTTATGGCTAAAATTTTATAGCCCTGTATTCTAATACCAGGTCTGCCCTTAAGTGCTATGAGAATTTAGGCAAGACACTTGACTCTCCAGTGTCTCTTTTCTCCATCTTTAAAACAAGATCACTTTATATCTTAGCATTATTATTTTTTTTTTACTTCAAGTCATCTTACGCAATAAGGTTGAACTTTTTTGAAGCACACAGTTTGGACATTCAGAAATTAGAATGGGGACAGGAAGCATCTGGATTGAAGGTTTCTTTCTCTCAAGATATGGCTAAATACAAAGATAGCACTCTCTTGTGCATGCTCTCTCTCACTCTCTTGCTTTCTCTTTCTATTATTCTTTCAACATAGCTGCACTATACTTTTCTTTCTATCACTGGTTTCCTTGTATCTTCAGCCTACACATGGCTTATAAATGTTCTAGCCTCAAGTCTCTCATGCCCTTCTAACTCAGCCCCCACCATTACCAGGCCCATCCTCTCCATTTCCAATTATAAAATTCAAGAAGGAAAAATAATTGGCTCAGCTTATCTTTTTGAGCCAGACCCTGTAAGTCATAGGTTGTTGGCCAGCCTATGGAAGGAATGCACTTGTGTCAAGTATCCACAATGGTCCAATTTGTAGTGGCTGGCTGATGGAGGTAGAAGGTTAGCTCATTTGGAACCAAAATGAGAATTAAAGATTACAGAAGCTGTATTCCAGAAAACTGTGTATAAATGGACAAGTACCCTGAATTGTACCTAACACATCTTCCACCATTGAAATTCTATCAATCAAAAAGTATCATTTCTTATGGAACAACAAAGGAGATAGTATTCTAAAGTTTAGCATGTCAGGAATTAGCAGGTGAAAAGGATTTTAGTTGTTATTACTGTAAAAATATAAATTCAGCCACGAAAGTAAGCTGTATTAATTACATTTAGGTGAATGAATATTAACTTCTTTCATGAAAAACAGGTTTTGTTGGAGCAGCGAGAAGATAGATTCTTAGAGGAATTCCAAGTTGTTTCAAAAAGAGCTGAACTACAGGACACCGAGTAAATGCTTCATCTACAGTGACGCCCTTTTTCATATCTTACTTTCAAAGTCTAGCAAGGTCCTCAATAATGCACCTCGGTCTTAACATGTTTAAAAATGAATTGATTTGCACCTTTTCATCACTTGTTATTTGTCACTTCCTTTCTCCATTCATTTTGGTTCAGGCACAAAACCTGAGTTATTCTTGATTCTTCTATTTCTTTCATATCCCATTTCTAATCCATCACCCAGTTCTTGAAAATATATTCTACATTCTATCATCTTTTCTATTGCTACATTGGTAGTCAAACCCATTATCATTTCTTACTAAGCATACTTTTGGCTATATAATGAAATAGGTAAAAGTAGATTTTCAGAAGATTACTCAAATAGGAAAAAACTACTCTAGAATGAAAGTCACATGATATAGGCTCTGGTTCCTTAGCTTCCATTAACTAGTTATACAAACTGGGACAAGTCCCTTCACCTCTCTTGTATAACGTGGGAGTTTCTAAAGAATTTCTTTCTCTTTCAACATGAATGTCTGCACCATATGAGGGAATCTTTAGAAAGTTAATGGAAAATGCATATTACTGAAAAACTATGTATGGACTTTTCAAAAATGCACCAAAATAAACTCATATTTTAATTAATTTTTCCATGAACTTTTTGAAGTGTCTTCACACTTGCCCTTATTATCTTGCTTCTGAATTCCCTGTGGTGGGACCACCAGGAGGGACCCTCCTTTCACATTTCCAATGCTCCAGGCAGGTGATTTTGGGAGAGGAAATTCTATTTACAGTGTTTACTGTGTTCCAGGCATATAAGAGGATTTTTATGTACACTATCTTTTTTTTTAGTTTTTTTTTTTTTTCATAGGGGCACTTGCTGGGAAGAGACAGAGACAATGAGAGGGAAAGTGAAAAATAATTCCCCAGGAGGAATGTGCACTCTCCTCATGGGATTTTGGGCACGCACACATGCACACACGCCCAGCATGATTTTCAAGCCACCAGGTCTGAGACTAGAGCTGCAGTGGGCCATGTGGGAGTATAGAGTCTTAACCACCATGTCACTTGCTGGCCCATCTGTGCACTATCTTATGTAAACCTCTCCAGAACTCTATGATACAAATATTATTTTGTTTACATTGTGGAGATTTCTGAAAGAAACTGAGCTCTAGAGGCATTAAACAACTTACTCAAGCTGTAAAACTAATAATAGGTGGATCACGTTTTTCTAGGCTGTCTGTAAGGATTATCTTTCTGTTTCTTCAGAGCTTGGAGGTTGTTGGGAAGTGTTGATTCTAAAGGTCCAGAGTAGAGGTCGGGAAAAATGTGACGTGCTGACCCAAAGAAGCCCAACAAGCTAGAAATTCTCATCTCTTTCTGAATATTGTTACTACAGTATAAATATTTCTCTGCCTCCTCTACTGCCAAAATGGGAAGGAAGGAAAGGAGAGAAAGAGATGAGAAAAGGAATAGGATATGGAATAGGATAAGAAATGGAATAGGGTCAGGCTTATCCTATATCAAATCCCCTTTGGAAACTTCTTTTTGTTTAGGAATAAACTCATTTGTACTAATTGGCAGTAATGAGCTAATAGTCCCTGAACCTTATAAATTTCCAAATGGGCCTTCTGGAAATTCATTACTTTAACACAAAGAAATGACTATAATAAGCCCAGCCACTCTGGCACTTTGTTAATGCAAGAGCCAGGCAAGACTGGAAACCTTATGGCCAACCCGAGGTTTAAATCCCTGAGTTGGCCTGAAAACATACCAGGTGCATGTGCACATGACCAAGATTCTGAGGAGTTAGAGGGCTGGGAAAAGGAGACTGTCATGTGAGGAGGCCCTGTAAAGGGTGCTTCTGGTTCCTTTTTGCTTCTCTCTCCCTCTCATGTACAAGTGCACATACTACCTAAAAAAGGAAAGAAAGTGCTATAATAGAAGGTGATTTTTAAGTTCCAAAGCTAAACAGTGGGATAGCCACTTGGGAACAGACATGCACAGTAAGTACTCTGGGCAGATTACTTTCCTGTATACCGCAGATGTAAAGGTTCTCTTGCTTTCTGCTGGCCTGTCCATGCTCTCTGACATTTGGTTTAACCTGATACTGGAGAAGAGATGACTATTTTTGCCCTCATCATAAAATCATAGACTTTGAATTGGAAGAGACCTTAAAGTTCACGTAGCCCAGGCTCCTGATTTTTCATGAGAGGATACACACTACGTGGGTTAAGTGATTTGCTTGAGGTTACTCAGTGAATGATAACTTTATATACAGCTGGTTTAAAGAGCTAACATATTTTTTGTTGTTGCCTGTAATATTTACTTTCACAGAATATGTTCTAGTGATTCAACTCGAGGCTCATACTGATTTGAATATTTGCTATAAACTAGACAGAGTTTGAAAGAAGCTTTTACTAGCTTCTGTCGCCTTCATTCCTTTCCCTCAAAAGTCAATGATGGTGGCCCAAATTTGGTTTTACAGTCAGTAGAGGACTGAAAAGCAGTGCTAGAAGACACATGGTCTACAGTGGGTTTGGATCTTAGGTTGACCTGAAACAAGTTGAGCGTAGCCCAACATTCTGACTACCTGCGGAAGGGGGAGGTTTCCTCTCTCTCTCTCTCTCTCTCTCTCTCTCTCTCTCTCTCTCTCATACACCAGGCAACCAACCTGGAGTCCAAGGAGGAAGGATGGTGGGGATACGTGGAGTTGCGGTAGGGTCGGGCCTGCAGCCTCAGTCCGCCTGGGGTCCGGAACTGCTGGCCGGCTCGATCCGGGTTTCGGGTGGGGAGGGGTGTGGGTTCGCCTTAAAGTCCCAGGCAACCAACCTGGAGTCCAAGGAGGAAGGATGGTGGGGATACGTGGAGTTGCGGTAGGGTCGGGCCTGCAGCCTCAGTCCGCCTGGGGTCCGGAACTGCTGGCCGGCTCGATCCGGGTTTCGGGTGGGGAGGGGTGTGGGTTCGCCTTAAAGTCCCAGGCAACCAACCTGGAGTCCAAGGAGGAAGGATGGTGGGGATACGTGGAGTTGCGGTAGGGTCGGGCCTGCAGCCTCAGTCCGCCTGGGGTCCGGAACTGCTGGCCGGCTCGATCCGGGTTTCGGGTGGGGAGGGGTGTGGGTTCGCCTTAAAGTCCCAGGCAACCAACCTGGAGTCCAAGGAGGAAGGATGGTGGGGATACGTGGAGTTGCGGTAGGGTCGGGCCTGCAGCCTCAGTCCGCCTGGGGTCCGGAACTGCTGGCCGGCTCGATCCGGGTTTCGGGTGGGGAGGGGTGTGGGTTCGCCTTAAAGTCCCAGGCAACCAACCTGGAGTCCAAGGAGGAAGGATGGTGGGGATACGTGGAGTTGCGGTAGGGTCGGGCCTGCAGCCTCAGTCCGCCTGGGGTCCGGAACTGCTGGCCGGCTCGATCCGGGTTTCGGGTGGGGAGGGGTGTGGGTTCGCCTTAAAGTCCCAGGCAACCAACCTGGAGTCCAAGGAGGAAGGATGGTGGGGATACGTGGAGTTGCGGTAGGGTCGGGCCTGCAGCCTCAGTCCGCCTGGGGTCCGGAACTGCTGGCCGGCTCGATCCGGGTTTCGGGCGGGGAGGGGTGTGGGTTCGCCTTAAAGTCCCAGGCAACCAACCTGGAGTCCAAGGAGGAAGGATGGTGGGGATACGTGGAGTTGCGGTAGGGTCGGGCCTGCAGCCTCAGTCCGCCTGGTGTCCGGAACTCCGTAGCCCAACATTCTGGCTACCTGCGGGAGGGGGAGGGTTCCTGTCTCTCTCTCTCTCTCTCTCTCTCTCATACATCCTCTATCATAAATAAGGTGAATAAGCTTTAAAAAGTTGATAAGGATCTATAGAACTGGTAAACTTTCTTTGCAGTCCATTTACTAATGTTCAATCCCACATTTCTCGTGTATGAGTGTGAACTTACTCGTTTTTCATTGTATGTTCTTTGTTTTAATTGCCAGAAAATATGTATGCTTGCCAGAGAAAGGCAGAAAAAGATAGAAACCCCATCCCCCATGGAGCATGGTCACAGCACATGTGTGAGGAGGTTACACATCTCCTTTTCTCCATACCTTCAGGATTTGGGTATGCACACATGCACATATGCTCAGTTTGTTTTTTTTTAAGTCACCCAGGCCAGGATTTGAATCATGGTTGATCATATGGGATCCAGCTCCCTTAACCACTAGGCAATGGGTCAATCTCTATAATTTCTAATTTACATGTAATAGTTATACATATTTGTGTGGTGAAGTATGATTTATTGAAAAATGTATGCAATGGGTAATGATCAAATCTGGGCAATGAACAGGTCCACCATCTGCAACAGTTGTCATTACTTTGTGTTTGAAAATGCATTCACATTGAAGGGGACCAGCAGTTAGCATAATGGCTATGTCACTGGACTCCCAAATGACTGACTGTGGTTCAAGTCCTGGACCCGGTGGCTTAAACTCACACCGGGCACATGTGCATGCGTGCCCAAGATCCTGAGAAGAGAATGGAGGAGAAGGGATTGTGGCGTGACCATTCCCCCTGATGGGGGATTTCTTGCTTTCTGTCTCTTTGTCTCTCTGTCTCTCTCTCTGTCTTTCTGGCAATTGCATGCACCCTATAGCAAAAACCTCTCCAAAAAAAAAAAGAAAGAAAAATGCATTCATATTTAAAGTCCATTCTTGTAGTTATTTTTGAAATATATTTTGTGGGACTGGCAGATGGCATAATGATTACGTCGCTGGACTCCCACGTAGTTGACCATAGTTTAAGTCTTGGACCAGGTGGCTTAAAACTCTCACTGGGTACATGTGCGTGCGTGCCCAAGATCCCAAGAGAAGAATGCAGGAGAAGGGACTGTGGCATAACCACCACCCTAGGGGGAGTTATTTCTTGCTTTCTGTGTCTCTGTCTCTCAGGTAAGCACACGTGCCCTATAGCAAAAATTTCTCTTAAAAAAGAGAAAAGAAATAATGTTTTGAATTGTCTCCCTCTTGTTGTTGTGCTATAGCACTCTACAACTCATTCCATGTATCTACATGCACTCTGTTTCTGTTAACCACATTCTCCCTATCCTCCCTTTCCAGTTTCTCGTATCCACTCTCTACTTCTATGCAATCAATCTTTTACTGAATATCTTGCTTTAATGATTCATTGATCCTTGCATTCATTCCACAGCCCAATATAAACAATTTTCCACAGCCCAATATAAACAATTTTCCACAGCCCAATATAAGCAATTTTCTACAGCCCAATATAAACAATTTTCCGCAGCCCAATATAAACAATTATGGAAAATTTCCTGGCATCTTGGATACATTTTCCCACATTATTTTTGTTATACAATATGATGGAATTTTACAGGTGTGTTTACACCACATCCAGGGATGCTTGCACAATTTAGGGGCACTAAAGAGAAGACTGTGAGAATGAACTTGGAATGATACATAGCATATGTTTTAATTGCTGCTCAGACTTTTAGGGTCTTTACCTGTTCCAGTTGTGTATATGCTATTTTATAGTTTCCATGGGAAAGAATATAGTTTCAAATATTATGTATGTAAAATTATATATGTATGTATATATTTCAGTCTACTTTATCCATTTGCCCTTCATTTCATTCTCCCCAAAACTAGTAATCTAAAATTTAAAGTAAGTCAGTCATAAATCTAAAAGAGAGGGCAAGGAGGGAAGGACAGAAAAAGAAGCAAATATTGATTGAGAGATAACTGATTTTGATTTTTGATTTTTCTGAGATCACCTAAAAAGCATCTAAGGTTTTACATTTGCTCTGCTTTCAAACTTGAAAGGTCTAGCCACTTAATTTGTCTGAAAGTAAGAAAGGAAATTCAACAGAATATACAATTGACTATTTTAGCATGACCCAGCCTAGGCAGTACATTTCATAAAGTATTGGACTGCACTGCTGGAAGCCACATGGCTGACTGCGAGTTTGGATCTATAGGTTGGTCTGAAAATATGCTGTTGCTCAAGAGATTGAGAAGCGCGAGAGCTGGAGGAAGATGATCATGGTAAGGATAATTCTCTCTCTCTTTCTTTCTCTTGCATGTGCATGCATGCATACACACTCTCATTAAAGAGAGTGAAAAGAAAGAAAGAGAGAATTTGGGCTCCTGGTCCAAGACATCAAAACACTTGAAATGCTCCATTTGAGTTATAGTCTCTAGATGTTATCTAATAGGAGGACAGTACTTCCTTTGAATTGTGCATTGTTAAAATTATTCCCTATGTAAGTCACTAGCCTGTTTTAGAAAGTACATCAACAAATTACTGTGGTTTTCCTCATTTACTTGAATTTAAAATTGGATTTTAGGTAACAAGATATGAGACAAATGGGTGTATCAACTGTACAGTATAAATTGCTCCAGGTGATGGTGCCATAGCAAAATTATTACAGGCAGATTCAAGATACAAAAATTATTTATTTGACAGCAAGCACAAAGACAAATTACTCAGAGGCTCTGTACATGTGCTCCTATAATTGCTCATAAATTATTATGGTTCATACTAAAATATACCCAGTTCGCCTAGACAACATGATTTTATTTTAAATCAGAAAATTGCAAATTGTTAGGAATTGGAAAACGTAATCTACATTATAAAATGACTACTAACACTGGAACATGGCAATTGTATGCAACTTTTTCATTTGCTATCACTTATCTGTCGAAAATCTTCATTTTTCCTAACAGTTTTTAAGATCACAGAGGTTGCAAAACTACAACAGAAAAATCTGTCACTGGAATCTCACTAAAATATTATTTGTCACAAATTAGAGTTCATTATAAGGTGGGTAAGACTTGGACCCTCTCCAAGGAGATTTAGTTATTGAATGCCATAAGGTACTTTTCCTCATAATATGACTTTCCTGGCTCTGATCCTAAAAACTGCATTACAGGAGACTTTAGCAGGCTTATCTCTGCACAGCTTCTTGAATTAAGTCTAATGACTGGAATAAATTTCCTTATCCCAAGAATAAATTCTAGTTATTCAAACACATCTATGTCCACTCACCATTGTCAGATGACATTATAATTCAAGAGTCATTTAATAATATATTTAGTTGTACACATTCTACGATGGCAAGAACAGTAGCTGAGGAGTAAAGAATGGACTCGTAGTAAGTTACATGAGTAACCTGCATAGACTTTCCAAATCTCAGTTTCCTATATAACTTGGAACAACCGTGAACTCTCTGTGTACCACCTCTGACTGTTATGAAGAAGAAATGAAAATTTATGAGAAAATGCTTCTTAAATGAGACCCTGTAGAAATGGAAGGTATTTCTTTTGCTGCTGAAATGAAGATCAGTTGCTTCACAATATTATTCAGAGTGTGTGCCATCAGGGACAACTGTGAAATTTAGGAAACACTCAAATATGGAAAAGAAGTATTCCAGGGCATGTAATATGTGGTGGTCATTATGATATGAAAAGAAATTTAGTCAAAAGTTCCTCAAGCATTTATTTCTGTGTTTCAAACAATATTAAGAAGGTGTTTCATTTCATATAACTGAATTATTGTGTCTTTGAAAAATACTTAATGAGGGAAACTTAATGGTGAATTTTTATGCACACATATGTGCATGTACACTTGGGAAAATACGGACGCTATGTGTAACACTGTGTATGGAGGGTGTCTTTGTCTGTTTGGGCTGCTATAAAAAAATGAATGACTTATAAATAGCAGATTATTGTTCATAGCTATGGAGGCTAGGAAGTCTAAGGTCAAGATACCAGCATATTTGATGTCTGGTGAGGACCCATTCCTCATATCTGGTGCCTTTTAGTGATGTCTTCACATGGTGGAAGGGGCTAGCTAGTTCTCTGGGGCCTCTTTAATAAGGACACTAATCTAAATAATAAGAGCTCCACCTTCAGAGCCTGATAACCTTCCAAAGCTCCCATCTCCTAATATCATCACCTTGGGGGTTAGGATTTCAGCATAAGAATATGGGAGTGGGGAGGGAACACAGATATTAAAACCACAACAGTGGGAGAATTGGGCAACATTCTAGAGGTGCCTTTAACCTCTAGGTCAGGTGTTGTAAACTTATGGCCAAGGGACCAAATTTGGTTCACAGTTTATTTTTATAAATTTTTATGCAACACAGTTATGCTTGCTGTTTGTATACTGTCTATGGCTATTTTCTCATTACAATGGCAGAGTTGAGTATTCATGACAGAAAATATGGGCCTCAAAGCTGAAAATATCTATTATCTGTCCCATATTTATAGAAAAATTTGACAACTGTTCTCTGCATCACAGAAAAACTTGCTCAAAAGCCCTCTCCTCATACCCATTTAAATGGAATATACCTTTCCCCATTATGTGCAATTGTTTTGTTTGTTTCTTTTGTGTTGTTTGTTTTTAAAATTTCCAGAGGGCACATGTGCTTACAGGAGTGAGACAGAGACACACAGAAAGAGGAACAGTGATAAATAAACCCCCATGGGGAAATGTCTTGCTTCAATTCCTTCATTCTCTTCTCAGGATTTTGGACACAGACATGCACTTGCCCAACATGTTTCTCAAGCTACCAAATCTAGGACTAAAACCATGTAGTCAGCCATGTGGGATCTTGCTGTGTTAACCACCATGCCACCAGCTAGCCAACACCATCTTTTTAGTTTTAGCATGAGTAAAAAACACAGAAGGGTCAGCTGACAAGGCTCCTGCTTTCATTTTTGGTTCTTTCTAAGTGTCTTCCCAACTTTCCCCACATAGTCACTAAGAATTGCAGCTAATCTTCACTAAATGAAGTTCCCTAACAAGTTTGACAGTTTATTATTTACACAAGTATTGTAGGAAAATAAATAATATTTTCTATAACCTTTGATGACCTCTACTAATATAGCATATATATTTCACATTGAATTATCAGAATCTGCAAGAATAATAGCACATTGAATATCCTCTGTGCTTTCTACCCTGGCTTCTGGCAGCTTCTATCATTTCTGGATCTCCAGTTCTTACAGGTACTGCACAAACTGCACCACATTCCTAAGTAGATGGCCATTTCAGGCTCACAAAAGAGGAACTTCTTACAATCAGGCCCTACCCAAAGTACAAAAGAGAGACTGGTCCAAGGTCCTCTCCTACTTGTACTCGTGTGTCCTATTACCGAGTTCTTATTTTAAGACCTGCCATTTAATTTGAAAAACCCATACCTGGGGCCAGCAGATGGCATAGCAGCTACATCACTGGATTTGTACATGGCCAACCACATTTCAAACCCTAGACCTGGTGACTTCAAAATTGCACTGGGTGCCTATGCGTGCATGCCCCAGATCTTGGGAGGAGACTGGAGCAGAAGGGACTGTGATGTGACCATCCTCCCAGGAGTGATTTCTTACTTTCCCACTCAATGTCTCTGTCTCTGTCTCTCTCTCTCTGGTGAGTGCATGCACATGCTAAGGCAAAACCTCTTAAATAAAAAGCACCCATCCCATCTGAGTTCCAAAGTTATCAAGCACTGTACAAGGTATCTGGCAGTTGATAAATTAGAACATATGCTCTAATGGGTTGAGGACATTCATGTGTTCCTGTCACTAGCTAAAGGTGGGAAAGAATAACTTAGAAGGATTTCATTTGCCTTTGAAAAACAAAAGAGAAATCTTGCTTTAGCTTGGAATTCACTAAGCCTGAGCTGACAGCAGATTGCCTGGTAATCAGACTGTGTCTCAGAAGTGAAGATTGATTGAGTTCTCATATCCTTTTTTGTAGGAGAGATGTTGGTAAGATGGAAATTGGCCTGAACTCATCCCAATGCTTCCTATTTCGGATTATGGTTAAATGTGTTAATCATAACCAATTTGTCATGAGTTTTCCAGGACTGTCCTGATTTTAAAACTGGAAGCTCTGTGTTTTGGGAAATTCTTCAGTCTGAAGCAAACTGGGACAAGATGATCAGTTAGGTAGAGTCTGAGATAAGGTAATAGTTTAACCTAGAAAGAAATGTGGAAAAGATAGGTGATCAAATGCTTGCTAGTGGCAGAAATCAGTTCTGTTAATAAGCAAAGTGAACAGTGAAATGGCAGGAGCTCTGTTAGGTTATAATCATCGCTAACATACCTACAGGGCCTCCCTGGCTTAACCACATCCTCCCTTAAATACTTTGAATTTGTGTTCTCTCTATGCTGTGGATTGACAATATTACATAGAGCTTAAAACCTGTTTTTATGATCAAACAGTATAGGTTTAAATCCTGGCTTTATCACTTATATATTGAGTGACATCCAGCAGCTTATATAAATTCTCTCTGCCTTAATTTCACCATCTGTAAATAAGGACACTAACACTAGTAGCCATCTTGTGAGGTTTAAGGTAAGATTAAACAAGCAATTACAAAACAGAACCATGGAACATGGTTTATTCTTAGTATCAGCTACTATTATTCACATCTTACTTTATTTTTCTTCTTTCTTTGCATCACTGCCATGTTGAGTATTTCATAGATATCCTTAACTCAATGTTTCAAAACAAACTGCTCCTCCTGCCGTGTTGCCTGTCTCGGTGAAGGAAGTAACCTGAGTCAAACAACTTGGATCATTTTTGACTTCTTCCTTTTCTTCACCCTGTACATCTAAAAAGTCATCCTTTATATTCCCTAAATATCTAACACTAACTATTCATTCATTCTTTGATTTATATATCTTTCATTTATTAGAAAATATTTATTGGGTTCTACCCACTGTGATCAAATTCAGGATCTTGGTAGGAGTGCCACTAAAGCAGAAATCTCAGAACCACTAACACCCCTCTTTCCTTCATTCTCCACATGCAATTTCTTACAAGTTCAATCTTTCTACCTCCACATCACTTATATACAGACCCTCTTTTTTTTTTTTTTAAGAGAGATTTTTGCTATAGGGCATGTGTGCTCACTGGAGAGACAGAGAGACAGCAAGCAAGAAATCACCTGCCTGGGGGGATGGCCACACCACAATCCCTTCTCCTCCATTTTCCTCTCAGGATTTTGAGGGCGCACACACACGTGCCTGGCCTGAGTTTGAAGCCACTGAATTTGGACTCAAACTGTGGTCGACTATGTATGAGTCCAGCGACGTAACCATTATGCCATCTGCTGGTCCCAATACATCCCCTCTTCTATTCCCATTGCTAGTGCCTTGTTTTATCTTCACTTTTTAAAAAAACCTGAACTATAATAATAATTTCACAAATGATCTCTAGGCTTCTTATCTTTGACCACTTTCATTCTTTGTTTCATACTACTACCAGAATGATCTTCATGGAAAGTCAATTATTAAAGAACCTTCAGTAGCTCCATGTAGCTTTTAGAATGATTGCCAAACTTCTTGGTTTACTATGCAAGGCCTTTTTATGATGTGTCTCTTATTTACCTCACTGGATTTTCTAACATTTACTCATATGTTCCAGCCATATGGAAGTACTTGTAGTTTCCTAAACATGTCATGTTGTTTCAGGCTTCATACGTGTGTTTTCCTCTGCTTAGAATGCCCTGTCCTCTGTTTTCATTAAGCTAATGGCTCCTCATTCTTCAAAACTTAGTTCAAGGTTCATCTTCTCTGAAAGGCCTTCCTGTCTTTCCAATTTGGTTTAGTAGTTCACATGATGTCTAATGCCTTCCTCTGTGGCATCACATTGAAGAGGCTGTATATGTAATGGTTGAAAGCGTGGCCTCAGGGGCAGTCTCCTTAGATTTGAATATTGGCTTTCACACTTACCAGCAAAGTGGCTTTGGGTATATTATACTTAACTTTTATATCCTTGTCTATAAAATGGGGAAATAATAACAATATTGGGTTGTTGAGAAAGTCATGACTCATTTTTGCATAGAAAAATACATTATGACTTTCCCAAAGAATCTATGTTGAGGGACTATTATAAGGATTAAGTGAGTTAACACATTAAAGTGTTTAGAGTTAAGCCTGGCACATGGAAAAGCCATTGTGTTACCTTTAAAATCATCACCATACTGTTTACTTAGTAATCCCACTAGACTCTAAGGCTCCTGAGAATAAAAACCATATATTATTTGACAGTGTAGCGTCTGGGTCTACTCTAGTGCTCAATACATAGGTGCTCAATAAATACTTGTTCAAACATGAATGTGTACATGAATGAATAAACTAACATCTCAAGCACCTGGG
This sequence comes from Tupaia belangeri chinensis, assembly GCF_000334495.1. Taxonomy (NCBI): domain Eukaryota; kingdom Metazoa; phylum Chordata; class Mammalia; order Scandentia; family Tupaiidae; genus Tupaia; species Tupaia belangeri. The sequence goes on from NW_006206561.1 coordinate 600,916, forward strand.
CCCATTTTATCTCATATGACTGAAAGATGAAGAGACTAATGACTCTAGATGATACTTTCTTTTTGCATATGTGGTATATACTGTTTTATTTTGGGGGAAAGTATGCAGGCTTGGCTCTATTTTCAAATGCCAGGAGTTTCTGGCTTCACTATCACTTTAAGTCTTGGGAAAATAATCAAAGGATGATACTATCCCCTGTTCTAAAAGTGAAATCCTAGCAAATTGTATAAGAAAGAAAAAGTGAAAGGGCTTCTTAATCATGGAGCTAGCTGTGTCCCATCCTGCTCTTTCTAGACACTTGGAGAGATGATTTTGAGAATTTGCCAGATTCCAGATTAATCAAAAAGCACATGAACTGGCATGACTAACAGCATGGCGAGAAGAACATCTCCGCTTCACATAAATGGAGACAGGCTGACCTAGATTTGAGTCTGTATAGTTACATAAGAGAACACTTCTTGATGATGATTTTAATGGGGACATGGGGAGAAATCATCCATTCAATTGGCAACTTGTCTATAATTAAGACTGAGTCAAAACTCACTGCAAGATCATTTTTAAAAATGCTACAAGCCTTATTATAAATTATTATATTTCTGTCCATTTTTCTTTGTCATCATTACTACTCTGTGGGATTTGATCTTGCCTTTCTTCAACCAGATAACTAGGCAAGTTGGACTTAGCGCTCTAACTCCCCTCATGTCTTGTCTGAATGTACAATCAAGGAGTCCCCTGACCATTGACTGGAGTAGTGAAATAGCAGCTTGAACTCTGATATTCAGATATAATGAGGTGGGGGAAAGGCTGGCCTATGATGAAGAGGTGGGAGTGTTTATCATGCTTTGACTAATGACTTTGCTGGCCTCTCCCAAGGGGCAGCTTCCTGAGGTATGATTTTCTAACTATGAGAGGCAGCTATATAGGCTGGAACAAGATTTTTAGGAGATATTTTTACCTTTGTTTGGTCAGTTTTCTTTTTCCTTCTTCAGATTAGCTTTTCATAAACTCATTCTGAGTGCAAAACCACACTCACGCTGGAGTTAATGCTGGCAAAGTACCTGGTTGATTTGGTTGATTCAGACTGCTAGTCAGTCACTTTAAGAGATAACAGGAAAAAAAATAATAACTGTAAAAACAGCTTTCAAAGGGCTGCAGAGCCAAGAGAGCTGACACTACCCCACGCTGCACCCCCTACACATTCACACACATACCAGTATAGCCTTGCTTACAGTGGAAGTGGGGAGGCATTATTGCAAAACTGTAAAGTTAAGGAAGCAAGTTTTTAAGAGAGGCAGGGAAAAAACTTGGCTTTTAGAGTCTGAGATACACTGCCACTTCATTATTGTTGTTTTTGTTATTAGTATTAGTATTTATAGAGTGCTTACTAAGCAACAACATCTATGATGAGTGCTTTATATGATTTACATTTCATTCTTTAATGAGCTATGAGAAAGGCTCTATTATAATTTCATTTTACATATGGGGAGACTAAGGCAAAAGAGAGGTTATCTTAATTGTCCAAAGCCATACAACCAAGTCATGGCAGATCCTGAATTAAAATTTAGGATGTACCATTTTATATCTTATCTTAGTATTTTTTCCCTCTTCTGTTCTGTAACAATCATGGTCTTGGCTAAGTAACTTAAGCTCTAGTTTCCCAACCAGTGTGCCAGAAAGAGAGAGATGATAGAGGTTCTGATGAATTGATCTCTCATTTCTTGGGAGTGGCCAGTAATGCCTGGGATGGCCAGCCATTTCAGTCTGCTGTAAGCCTTGTCATTTTATCACAAATGAGGCAATGTATTTTATCATTTTCTATGTGAATAATAACGTGCAAAATTTTAGGCAGCACAATTAACTGCTGTGAGCTTCAGTGTCCTTATCCCAATGTGGGACTAGTTATATTTTTGCTAAGGTTTTGCTGAGGATTAAAATGAGATGAAGTATGATGGGGACGTCAAAAATTCATGGAAAAATGGAATTAAATTATGAGTTTTTTGGTGCAAAAATTATTTGATATACATGTATAGTTTTTCCTAATATTCATTTTCCATGAACTTTTGAGACCCCCTTATATATGTCATTGTATTAGTTGGGGTTTTCAAGAGAAACAAAACCAATAGGAGAGTATGTGCACACATACACACATGCCAACATATATAGAAAGAGAGAGATTTATTAAAAACTAATCACACAATTACTGAGGCTGACGAGTCCTGAGAGTTGCAGTTTTGTAAGCTAGTTCCAGGAGATCCACTGATATAAGTTCCCGTTTGAATGACAAAAAGAAAAGTCAGTGTTTTAGTTCAAGTCTGAAAACAGGAAAAAAACCCAATGCCTTACCTCTAAGGCTGTCAGGCAGAAGGAATTCTCTCTTACTCAGCCATTTTGTTATATTCAGAACCTCAGTAGATTGGATGAAGCCCACCCACATTACCGAGGGAAATCTGCTCTAGTAAGTCTACCAATTTATTGTTAATCTTATGCAGAAACACACACCCAAAATAGTATTTGACCACATATCTAGGTACTCTGTGGTCTAGTTAGGCTGACATAAAATTAAGCATTGAATACGATGTCTGACCTTAATAAAAGTTCCCTCTCTTCAGAATTCCTTCAGGGCCCCTTCCTTGATGTTTACAACAACTCCGTACACTAAGTATGGTTAATATCTATATTTAACAAATAAGAAAATAAAGTTAAACCAAGATATCTTCAATTTTCTGTTCTTTTAACTATATCATAAAACTTCAGTGCCACTCTTTGCTGAATGATATGACTTACCAAGGGTCAGAAAGCACCTAAGGGCAAAATACCTGTTTCCTTTTTCTTCTCACATGATCCCATTTCCTCAGAGGGGCTTGTGTTGTGTGATGATAGTGGGTAACAGGTTACTCAGATAAAGAAATATATGCTAATATGTATTATCTATGCTAGGAGGTTTATCATCCATACCAGAGTATAAGATATTCTAAGTCAGTGGAACTGCTTGTTTTCCAAAGGACCCTAAAAGGTGCCACAAAAAAGGTAAAACCAGGTAAATTCCTTTGATTGGGAAACCTTTCTGTTTCTCTCAGATTGAGCAATACATGGAGGATGGCAGATGGGGTTGGGGCTAGTTCTGTGTCTTCCTCATACAAATTGAGTTGGTCTTGGGCACAGTCAGGAAGAGCAATAGGCTTTTTATGCTATAGCTTTGAAAGCCAGTAGACAACAGTGAGGAGTCCCTCTCAGGGCCCCTACCCAGCCACCACTAAAATTTGTCATAAAGGATAAAAATGTATATAGCCACAGCTTCTATGATGTTATGAAAAGCTTCCCTGCAGCTTGATAGTATGACCTCATCCAATGAAATGTAAAAATAAAAGGAAAAAGCCTTTTCAATCATTCATATTTGTCATTTGGAAGATAGTGTATAGATAATCATCATAAAAGGAAAAAAAAAATACAAGCACAGGGGCTGGCAGGTGGTATGGTGGTTAGGGGCACTGTACTCCCACATGGCCAACTGTGGTTCAAGTCCCAGACCTGGCAACTTGCTTTCTCACTTTCTCTCTCTCACTCTGTCCCTCTCTAGTCAAGTTAAAAATAAAGTTAAAAAAATACAAGCGTATATATGAAAATATTTATATCTTCTTAAGGGGAGATTATAAGGATAATGAACTAAATTATGGTTGTCAATGTGAAATGAATTATTACTACTGATATTATATATTACTTCCCATAATATAGAATGTCATTCTTCATAATAAACATTCCCAATATCATAAATTATTGGTGAGCATTATCACTGACAAAGTTATAAATCAAATTTCGGTTACTATTACTACTATTAATAACTGATACATGTGTGCTTACTAAATGTTAATACTGTTTGTTCTACATGCATGACATGTATTAATCAGAAAATCCTCTCAATGACCCTATGAAATAGACACAATTATTATTCGTTTTGCAGACATGGAAACTGAAGCACAGAGACATTAAAATGACTTCTTCAAGGAAACACAGCTAGGACATTGAAAGAGTAGCAATTAGACAAAGTACCAGCACACACTCTGTTCCCTGTCTAGAAATTTCCCTGTCTAGTCTTTTCTAGTATCTTATTTCACTTAGGAGTTAGAGTCACACAGAGTAGTATAAAGGGTCTAAGAAAACATCATGAAAGTTTGGATGAAGTCCAAATGTTCTTTTGATTTTTTTTCTTTTTTGAATGTGAAGTTCAGAGAGGTTTAGACACTGGTCATGGGTCATGCAGTTGGATAAGGCGCAGTCAGACTTGTGCTTGGGGTACCCCAATTGGGAAGGCAACAGTTAGGGGAGGAAGGTGGCAGACTTTCCCTGGAGATGTGAAGCTCATTCTCTGTTATGGAGTTGCTTGCTGAGCTGTCAGAACTGAGACAGAAAACACAGGAGGATTTAAAGAAGAAATTTCAGGACCAGCAGGTGGTGTGGAGATTAAGGCACCTGGATCCCACAAAGCTGACTCTGAGGTTCAAGCCCTGGACTAGGCAACTTGAAAATCATACCAAATATATGGATGTGTCCCCCAAATCCTAACAGAATGCAAGAGAAGGGATTGTGGTGTGGGCATCCATCCTGGGGGTGATTTTTCACTTTTTTTCTCTCTCTCTGGTGAGCTTGCACACCCTAGTGCAATCTACATGTGTGTGTGTGTGTGTGTGTGTGTGTGTGTGTATACATACATATATAGATTCAATTCAGGGGTCTATGACTCTTTCTCAGACCCCCACCTCTGCTAAAACAAACAAATCAGATGTCTGAATCTCCTGGAAATGTGCCCTTTTTGTCTTAGAATTCAAACAAAATGTCTCTATTTGACTATGGGAGTCATGGTATTTCTAGAAACAGATCATACTCAAAGCAGATATCCCCAGAGTGTCCTTATAGAGCCTATGATAGAGACCCTCTTGGGTCTAAGGTCAGAGAATGGAGAGGTCTCTGTAGTCACCCTCATTTGATTCACAGTATGAGGACTGTGGCTGTGAACCCTGAAGAGCCACACATCCCTAAAGATAGCCATATGCAGAAATAGCTAGAACAAGATTGTGAGAGTCAGGAACCAAGTGGGGTTTATGGCAGAAGCAAAGACAATAGGCCCCTGGAGCAGCTTGCTCCTCATCCTCCCTTTGTCCACTCCTACCCCTATCTCCCTGCAGCATAGAGGATAAGGATAGGCTGGTATTTTGAAGGTCAGTCTTTTCCCACTGCCCTGCATTTTGGAGTTCTGCAGAGAAAGGTGATCTAGTTTCCATCATATAGTAGGAAGCATATCTTGAGACATTGGTTCTGATATC
>NW_006206561.1:606440-638500 GCF_000334495.1 Tupaia belangeri chinensis
AGAGAGTTATTGATTGCTTGCTTATGGCTCGAGCAGACCCTAATTCCTCTAATCTCTATTCTGACTCAGAATGGAGGCTAGATCTGGAAGAGCAGGAAATGTCCCTCCCTGGCCACTGGCCATTCATGTGTCATGAGGATTCACAATGTAGCAAAATCAAATTTCATATCTCTCTAAATCCAACCCCTCCTCTGACTCAATGGTCATGCTCTGGAATGGGATGAGGAGAGACTTATCTGTGCTGGGCTAGTCTTGAAGAGATAGCTGAGGGAAACTTGGTAGAAAATATCCCGTTAGGCCAGAGGCCAGAGGACATAGGTTTGAGCAAAGGAAAGTCAGCAATAACAAGAGGCTAGGGACATACCTTATGGGCATACCCTGGGTGAATGAGGATAAGCAAGTCATGTGGACTCCCCTCAGGGTTTAGATACTCGGGAAGGGAAAAAGAAATCAGGTAGAAAATTAAGAAGCTATATTCATTTTCTATTGCTTCCAAAATTTATTACCATATTTAGCACCTGAAATAGCATTAGATCACAGTTTTTTAGGTTAAATTCTGGGTAGGCTCATCTGAGTTGTCTGCTTAAGATCTCAGAAGGCCAAAGTCAAGTGTAGGCCAGGTTGAGCTTGTACATCGATGCTCTGGGGAAGAATCTCTTTCCAAGCTCATTGAGATTACTGGCAGAATCCAGTGCCTCATAGCTGTAGGGCTAAGATTCTTGTTTCCTTACTGGTTGTTTACCAGGGGCCTCGCTCTGTTCTCAGAGCGTTGCTCACATTCCTTCCCAAGTGTGTCTCTCCGTCTTCGAAAACAGAGCTGTGGAGAGAGTCCTTTACATATTTCAGATTTTTTTGAATTTCCCTTCTTCTGTAACTGGAGAAAGCTCTCTTGTTTTCAGTGCCCATGTGAATTACGTTAGGCCCACTTGTATAATTTCCCTATTTTATAGCCAACTGTGCCATATAATATAACATTACTAGAGAAGTGATATCTCATCATGCTCATAGATTCTAGAGATGAGAAGGAGGCATTTTAGAACTTTTGCCTACCACAAGAGTGTTTATAGGGCTAGGAGACAAGGACATAGTATTGGCTTATTGGGAAGTCATGACACATCTTTGCATAGACAAATAAGTCGTGACTTTACTGACAACCTTATATTTCACTAGGAACATCAGGCTGCAAATACCGACCCCATACTCTCAGCCACAGCTTGGTCCAGAAGCATATGTTTTAACTGGAGAGATTAATTCGAAGGAGAAGTTAATGGGTGTACTATGGCGATGGTAATCTCTTAAGTGTTTGTGGTCTGGTAATGTTGACAGACTCCAGAAACTAAACTATAATGATTCCGAGCAAGAGCAGAAGGCCCTTAGAAGTCTGAGACTTAGGATTTCCCTATCCCCAAGTCTCCTAAAAATAGCATGCTAAAGGCCAGGTAGTGGTGTGGTAGTTCAGGTGGCTGGATCCCACATGGCCTACTGTGTGATTTGAGTACCAGACCCAGCAGCTTGAAAAACACACCAGACACATGTACATGCAATACCTCAAATCTTGAGAGAATGGAGTAGAAGAAATTGCAGTGTGGCCAATTCCCTCAGGAAGAGATTTCTCACTTTCCCTCTCTCTTTCATTCTGTGTATGTGTGTGTCTCTCTCTCTAGTGCATGTGCCTTTGGGCAATTAAAAAAAAAGATTGCTTTATTAAAAACAAAACAAAGCAAAACAAAAAAAAAACAGAGCATACATAACTATCCTCCCTACCCAGCTATCTTAATGAAGCATTACTCACCCCTCTGGAAATTTATGGTGAGACATATATGGTAGGGACATCTCTGGTGTATCTCTAGGCTCACTCATGTCTAAGTTGCATTAAATGTCCTGGAGATGAGGTGGAGAACAACTACAGGTTTGCTCAAGAGTGGTTCAGGGCAAGGGCAGAAGCAAAGTGAAAACCTGCAGGAAAATATAGTCCCTGGCCTTTCAGAGAAGAGGTTGTTTTTGGAGGAGGGAAAGAAGGTGGTCTGGTGGTAGAAGGGTCACCAAATCTGGAGCTCCTTGTCCCTTGTCCCTAATCCTAGCACTATGAACTTGCTCAAAGTTTCTACAGGACACCCAAGCTCAGTGGTGGAGAAATAATCATTAGGTAGCTGTGACCTGGCCTGAGTAGGCATACTCTGGTAATTCACTCTGTTTAACCCTCCAAAGCTCTCCCATATGGCCTTCTACTAGAATGTGGAACTCATGGGGAGTGTTATATTTGGGATTAACTTCTTAAACCAATGGTTTTCCAACCAATTCTTTTTTTTTTTTTTTTTTCAGATTTTTTTGAATTTCCCTTCTTCTGTAACTGGAGAAAGCTCTCTTGTTTTCAGTGCCCATGTGAATTACGTTAGGCCCACTTGTATAATTTCCCTATTTTATAGCCAACTGTGCCATATAATATAACATTACTAGAGAAGTGATATCTCATCATGCTCATAGATTCTAGAGATGAGAAGGAGGCATTTTAGAACTTTTGCCTACCACAAGAGTGTTTATAGGGCTAGGAGACAAGGACATAGTATTGGCTTATTGGGAAGTCATGACACATCTTTGCATAGACAAATAAGTCGTGACTTTACTGACAACCTTATATTTCACTAGGAACATCAGGCTGCAAATACCGACCCCATACTCTCAGCCACAGCTTGGTCCAGAAGCATATGTTTTAACTGGAGAGATTAATTCGAAGGAGAAGTTAATGGGTGTACTATGGCGATGGTAATCTCTTAAGTGTTTGTGGTCTGGTAATGTTGACAGACTCCAGAAACTAAACTATAATGATTCCGAGCAAGAGCAGAAGGCCCTTAGAAGTCTGAGACTTAGGATTTCCCTATCCCCAAGTCTCCTAAAAATAGCATGCTAAAGGCCAGGTAGTGGTGTGGTAGTTCAGGTGGCTGGATCCCACATGGCCTACTGTGTGATTTGAGTACCAGACCCAGCAGCTTGAAAAACACACCAGACACATGTACATGCAATACCTCAAATCTTGAGAGAATGGAGTAGAAGAAATTGCAGTGTGGCCAATTCCCTCAGGAAGAGATTTCTCACTTTCCCTCTCTCTTTCATTCTGTGTATGTGTGTGTCTCTCTCTCTAGTGCATGTGCCTTTGGGCAATTAAAAAAAAAGATTGCTTTATTAAAAACAAAACAAAGCAAAACAAAAAAAAAACAGAGCATACATAACTATCCTCCCTACCCAGCTATCTTAATGAAGCATTACTCACCCCTCTGGAAATTTATGGTGAGACATATATGGTAGGGACATCTCTGGTGTATCTCTAGGCTCACTCATGTCTAAGTTGCATTAAATGTCCTGGAGATGAGGTGGAGAACAACTACAGGTTTGCTCAAGAGTGGTTCAGGGCAAGGGCAGAAGCAAAGTGAAAACCTGCAGGAAAATATAGTCCCTGGCCTTTCAGAGAAGAGGTTGTTTTTGGAGGAGGGAAAGAAGGTGGTCTGGTGGTAGAAGGGTCACCAAATCTGGAGCTCCTTGTCCCTTGTCCCTAATCCTAGCACTATGAACTTGCTCAAAGTTTCTACAGGACACCCAAGCTCAGTGGTGGAGAAATAATCATTAGGTAGCTGTGACCTGGCCTGAGTAGGCATACTCTGGTAATTCACTCTGTTTAACCCTCCAAAGCTCTCCCATATGGCCTTCTACTAGAATGTGGAACTCATGGGGAGTGTTATATTTGGGATTAACTTCTTAAACCAATGGTTTTCCAACCAATTCTTTTTTTTTTTTTTTTTGAGGGGTTTTTGCTACAGGGCGCATGCGCTCGCCAGACAGACAGAGAGACAGAAAGCGAGAAATCACCTTCTCCTCCATTCTCCTCTTGGGATCTTGGGCATGCACACACATGCGCCCGGCGTGAGTTTTAAGCCACCAGGTCTGGGACGTGAACCGCGGTCGACTATGTAGGAGTCCAGCGAAATAGCCATTACGCTAACTGCTGGTTCCCGAACCAATCCTTTTTTGAAGTCTCACCTTTACTTTCCCACCACTTCTAGAGGGAACTCCTGCTTCTAATTCCTTCCCATGAGGCACTGACAAATCTCCATCCCATTAACAAATCTCCCTGTCTCACTCAATTCCTTTTTCACTCAGGCATCATCATCATTCATCATTTCATTCCTCCTATGGATGGAGATTCTATTTCCTCAGCAGTCTTCCAGGCTATAACAATGGAGGTGGACCTTATCCCAGAACATATTAGATACACTCAAGGTGGAAGTCTTACACCACTGTGTGATGTCAAATACTAGCCATATCAGTAGCCATAAACAACAGATTATTGACCCAATAGACTTCCATTTGAGCAGGAGGGCAGGGTAGGTACATAAAGATGGAGTGAGTGGTAAAATTGTTGGAGAAAAAATTTGTTATTCACTTATTAGCACTAAGAACAGTATTTTTGCATGTATTCCTTTTTACATTTTGCTTACCCTTTTTACCTAGGCTACTTGGAAACTAAGAGCAATACTAAATGATTAATTAATCTTTAAGGAACATTTATTGTGCACCAATGCTATACCAGTGCTTTTGGCCTGACTTGAATATCAAGGAGAGATTATTCTATACCACCACACTGTACATTGGTCATTCTACCCCTGGGTAGATCTCCATTATCAGCACTTCCATCAACCACTGTGCCTATGACTGATTCATAGATGAGAAAGAGGGAAATCCTTGTTCTTTGCTAGTGGGTCATAACAATAATGTTGCTATAACATGGATAAAAATATTAATTACATGTGATCATTATTGCCATCAATAACCATGAGAGTAGCAATGATTAAGAAAATGGAACCTGGATTCAAACTGGACTAGAGACATCAGGCAAGACATTTAATTACCATCTTAATTTGGTTAAATGTAAATTAGAGATATGTGCAATACCTATGTTATAAAGATATTTTGAACATTAAATGAGTCAATGCATAGAAAGCACTTAAAGCACCTGCTACATAATAAGGAGTTAAGAAGCTTTCCTATTCTTAATATACTCATGATCACTATCATTATTACTACTATATCATGTTCTAAGTCACTTGGACTTGACAGAAACTCTATAAGGTATGGATTTCTCCCTAATTTATAAGAAGCCCTCATTCCTCATAGAAGCATCAATTGCAGTTATAGTCACTACTAACACAAATGCAAATAATAGCAGTATCAATGAAGTCTCAGCAGTGCCCATTTTACAGATGCATGCCAAGATTCTCAGGAGTGGTATCAATGAGGATTTTAATATTAATATAATGTAAATTATCAATATTACAAAAATCAGCTTCATTTTACAGCCGGAAACTGACATTATTTTTATATTGGTATTTGTTATTAGAATAGATACTAATATAACATCAGCAATAATAATAATAATGAGAACATTAATCATGTGATATAGTTATGCCATTTCCCAGAGGGCATAAAACCACATCCACAATACCAGGAGTGGTAGTAAATATATATTTTTTTAATATTTGAATAATGCAAGTAAGTGCAATAATTCTTTTCCTCACTTATCCTGATTCTGAAAAGATGGAAAGGGAACACCAGGGTTTCTTAGCAGTATAGACCTACTTTATTATTAATTATATTTACTAGTAAATTATTAATTTAAAATGTGTTCCATTTACTGTAATACTTCTAATTAATAATGATTATAATATACAAAGTAGTAGTTAATACAATTATGGTATTGATTATAATGATTAATGGTATAATTAGTTATGATCTTAAGTATAATAATTGATGCTCTAGAGGTAAAATAATTAAATACTATAAATAACTAATAATAATGTAGACACAAATAAAAATGGGTACACTGTAATTATCCTTAATTAACAAACAGTAAAGCATAACACAAGCTTTCCTGGTGGTGCTTCCTTGTTAACTAATATTATAACATTATGATACTAATATAACTATAATTAATAATATTATGGATATACTAGAATTATTTCCCTTTCACTGCAGAGATCATCAGTACATGGGCACCAGGATATGTATTTCTCTAATTCTTGATTTTTGGAGCTTTTTTCCTTAGGGCATGTGCACTTGCTAGAGACAGAGAGAGTGAGAGGGAAAGTGAGAAATCACCCCTCAGGTGGGATGGCTTTGTTGCAATCCCTTCTCCTCCACTCTCCTCCCAGGATCTTGGGCATGCATACACATATGTCCAGCATGAGTTTCAAGCAACCGGGTCTGGGACTTGAACCATGGTCAGTTATGTGGGAGTCCAGCGACGTAGCCACTACGCCATCTGCTTACCCCTAATCCTCTAATATTAAACTAAACACACATAGTAACATAGAATATCCTGTAACCCTACCTATTTCTCAGAGGAGAAGAGATGAGGTCAGCATTCTGGGTAGTACAACCTTTTATGGTTAAGGTCGTAACCGTATATAGACAGACACAGACTATATACCCCAGAAGTGCTCTAAACATGCCTATTTCCCTGAAAAGAAGGCCTTGGCCAGCCCAGCCAATGGGGGGCACCCCCTTGTGCACCAGCTCTGCCACGTCAGTACTACCTGTACCTCCCACTTACTCCCTGAGTTCCAGCATGCCAGAACTTTCATCTGAATGCTTTTCCAAGAGTGTGCTACAGAGAGAGAGAGAGAGAGCAAGCAAGAGGGGGAAAGTGAAAAATCATCTCCTCGTGGGTGATACTCATGCCACAATTCCTTCTCTGTTTATCCTTTCTTTCAGTATTTTGGGCAAGCACATACACATGCCAGGCATGTTTTCAAGCCGCTGTGTCTGGAATTTTAATTTCTCAGTTGACCATGTGTGATCAAGCTCATGTAATCACCAGGCCACAAACCAGCTTATACTTTCTTTTACTGTTTATGATAAAAGATATAAGATATTCATTAAGAGGAATCATATGAAATTGGCAATATTTTACCTTTTTACTCATAAAAATTGCAATTTCGTATGAGTCAACCTATTATAGTTAAAATATAAATGCAGGAGTCAGCAGGTAGCATGGAAGTTAAGGTGCTGGATCCCACATAGCTGACTCTGTAGTTTGAGTCCTGGACATGACAGCTTAAAAATCATACCAGGCAACTATGCATGTGGGCCCAAAACCCAAAGAGGAGACTAGGAAGGGGATTTCAGAGTATCCATCTCTGATGGGTGATTTCTCACTTTCCCTCTGTCTTTCTCTCACTTTTCCTCGCTCTCTCTAGAGAGCACATGTATCCTATAGCCAAAACTAACTAAGAAAATAAATGCAATTATACATATATTTAGTTATAACAATTATTTATGTTAAACAATTATATAACTACAAAAAATATAAAATAAAAATACAGTAAATGTGTATAATTTATAAACTATGAATATGATATGCAATCTAATAAATTTATATGTAATTTATAAACTATAAATATATATAATCTGTGATAATATAAAATACTAGAATACAGCATAAACTAAGTATATATGTTATGTATGTATATAATTATACATTGCTACATAAAATGAACATATGAAAACATATTATATGTTAGAATATTTCATAATGCCCTTCACTGTCTTGAAGTGAAATTTGTAGGTAATATAACTTAGCTATACCTCAAAGTTAAAATAAACAACTTAATGATATAACTTGAATATAAAGACGAAATGAAACAAGCAGTTAGCATAATGGCTATGTCGCTGGACTCCCATGTAGTCGACTGCAGTTTGCATCCCGGACCCGGTGGCTTAAACTCACACCAGGCGTGTGTGCGTGTGTGCCCAAGATCCCTAGAGGAGAATGGAAGAGAAGGGATTGTGGCGTGGCCCTCCCCGTGGTGGGTGATTTCTTGCTTTCTGTCTCTCTGTCTCTCTCTGTCTGGCGAGCGCACGCGTCCTATAGCAAAAACTTCTTCAAAAAAAAAAGATGAAATAAAACTAATTTATATTAAAATAGCGTGTATTATCATAATGCAGGATATTCAAAAAGTTAACGGAAAATGTGGATTATAGAAAAAAGTACACATGGATTTCTTTCTTTTTTCTTTTTTCTTTCTAGTTTGTGATAAAGGATATGCTCTCACTGGAGAGAGACTGAAAGAGAGAGAAAGGGAAACTGAGAAACCACTCCTGAGGGGATGGCCATGCCATAATCTCTTCTCCAGATTTTGAGTATGCACACACACACTTGCTCAGCACGTTTTTCAAGCGGCAAGGTCCAGGACTTGAACAGTGCAGTCTACGGGATCCAACCAATTTAACTAAACACCACTGGCTGGCCAGATTTCAAAATGTTTTCACATCCAAATAACCAAATAAACTCATACTTTAATTCCATTTTTTTTCCCCACAAACTTCTTCTTTTTTTAAGAGGATTTTTTTTGCTATAGGGCACGTGCGCTTGCCAGACAGAGAGAGACAGAGAGACAGAAAGCGAGAAATCACCCACCAGGGAGGATGGCCACGCCGCAATCCCTTCCCCTCCATTCTCCTCTAGGGATTTTGGGCACGCACGCACACGCGCCCAGCGTGAGTTTAAGTCACTGGGTCCAGGACTCGAACCATGGTCGACTACATGGGAATCCAGCGACATAGCCATTACGCTAACTACTGGTCCCCCCCCACAAACTTTTTGAAGTCCCCTCATGTACAAAGGCTTGAGAAGTACAGCAGAAGAATGAACAAAATGAATAATTAATATGTATAAGTGGCAGGAGTAGAAACAGTAACAGAAACGATTCAGTCAGCATTATCTGTGTGCCAGGCCCTGTTCTAAGCACTTGCATGTGTGTGCACACCTGTAAGAACACTCTCTTAGACCTCAGTTGACTAGAACACACCTTACATGAGCTCTCAGTGCACTGGCCTTTATTCCTACCTATACCTCCTGCCCTTGTGAGACAGCTTTTTGTCATTGACCATTTTTTCTAAGGTACCTATACATGTATGTAAGAGAATAGTTGTTGGAATACTATTGATAGTTACCCCCAGGCAGGGCTCTGAGATAAGGATGGAATTGATGTGCTGATTAAAGGGGATATTATCGATGTTTGAAATGTTTTATTTCTTTAAATAAATCAAAGTTACTGCAAGCAAATTGTAAAAATAGTTAGCATTTTAAATTTTAGATGATGAAAACATGGGAATTTGTAATATTATTCATTTTAGTTATTCTGTAATATTGATTTTTTTAAAAAACAATGTCAAAAGATCACCGAGGGAGATTTTCCTAGTGGGCACATATTCAGCTGTGTTCTTGCCCATAGACTTCAACAACCACCAGTGTCAACTATTTTATTGGTGCCGGGTTAGAGCTTGCCTAGTTTAACATCTTAATTTTGTTTAGTTGTTAAAATCTGACTTAAAAAAAAAATAACAAGACCCGGGTTTATTGATCCCCAGTCTGCTCTGCTATTTTTATAACCTTGGCATTGTAGTCCAAAGTGATGACCTCAGAACCTGATAAATTCTCAGTCAATCCAGAAGGATTTTTATTCTATTCACATTTTTCTACTTACTATGGAGGAAAAGTGGATTAGGATGTTTTAGAAAAGATTTTTGTAACCCATAGATTAATTTTTCAGCTAATGTAAAAATTATTTAACCAAAGCAATTCACTTCAGTTGCACTCGATTGTGTGAGTTGTCACAGGATAAGAATATAGAAATCTATATTCAGTAAGACTTCTATTTCTGATCTAAAAGGTACTTAGGGATAATGGAGGAGAGAAAGGGAAAGAAAAAAAGAGAGAAAGTAAGAAGAAAACACAAAGTCTCTGATCGTGACTAACATGTGTAACACATGGTAGGAAAACCAAGATGCCCATTCTAAATTAAAACTAATGTAAATTAAGGTCAAGGCATGACTAGGATTTGGTTGGGAGGTATAGGGAAGGTGAGAGAAGTGGTATGAGGGTGGAAACAGGAAAGAGGTGAACAGTCAAGGGCATATAGTATGACTGATCTTTGACAAGATCCTCTAGTTCAGAACAGGGAGGGAGGAGGTCAGTCTGTCCAGAGCAGGGAGATTTTCTTGCAGAAACGTAAACAGCTACTTTGATAGGGTATGGCTGATTTGGAAGGGCTTGACTTGTGGTTCTTGAATAGGGAAATGGCAGAGAGATTTTGTTAATTTTTGTTTCTTCTGAAAAGGCAACAATCATTTGTTATTATGAACACGTTTTGTACATTGGGGCTTATCCCCTGACTTTTTTTTTTAATCAGAATTTAGACTCATCACTGCTCAGAATGGGGAACAGAAGAAGGAATCTTTGTGTATTTGAAAAAAATTGCAAACGATTTTAGATTACTAGGGAATTTCTTTGGAAAAAAATAACATATGCCTTAATCCTATAAAGAGTTAATTAGTACCTAATGTATGCGACACATTGGGTTATGTCCTAGAGGTACAGAGAGTATAAGACATCCATGTAACTGGGAAGGAGCTGTGCAGACATACATATGGTAAGAGCACCACAGGGAAAAGAACTCACATGGAGTAGTAAAGTAGTTTCATAGAAGTGGCATTTGAAGGTGAGTGGTGGAGTATGAGCAGAATCGCAATAGAAAAGCACAGAGGCAAAGGGTATTCCAGTGGAAGGTCAAAATAACAAAGGCAGAGAAATGAATGGCCAGTTCAGGAAATTGTGAATATTTGACTGAAGCATAGAAAGTGTGAAGAATTGTGGCTAGTGACCCAAAAGGCAGTCCTGAGTGAGCTGAGGAGCTAGGGTTAGAGATTACACACAGGTATCCACTGAAGGTTTTGAGCAGCAAAAGGACATGGCCATGTAATTTACATCACTTTGATAACAGTTTAAAGATAGTTTGGAATGGGAAAGTTGGAAGGTCATTTAGAATGGTATTGCAATAGCAGGATACAAAATCAACATACAAAAATCAACAGTCTTTCTATACACTAATAACAAACTATGCAAAAAAGAAAATGTATTTACAATAGCAACAAAACAAAACAAAACAACTTAGGGGTCCAGCCCATGATGTGGTAGTTAAGGCAGCTGAATCTCATATGGCTGACTGTGTGATTCAAGGTGTAGACATGGCAGCTTGAGAAACACACTAAGTACATTTATATGCATGAGCAGAAATCCTGAAAAAAGATAGACATGAAGGAAAAGGGGTTGTGGTGTGACCATTTCCCATGGGAGGAAGTGCTTTCTCAGTCTCTCTCTCTCTCTCTGTATATGTGTGTGTGTCTTGTGAATCCACATGCCTTCTGGAATAAAATATTTAGGAATGGGATCAGAAGATGTCACAATGGTTACATTGTTGGACTCCCACATAGCCAACAGTTTGACTCTTGGACCCAGAGGCTTAAAACTCACACTGGGCATGTGTGATTGTGTTCCCAAGTTCCTAAGAAGAAAACAGAGGAAAAGGGATTGTGGCGTGGCCATCCTCCTGGAGGGTGATTTCTCACTTACTATCTCTGTCTCTCTGGCAAACACATGTGGCCTATAGCAAAATTCTCTCCCATAAATAGTTAGATAGATAGATAGCTAGATAGATAGATAGATAAAATTTAGGAATACAGTAAATAACGGAGGTGAAAGATATGCACATATCAAATTATAAAATGTTTATGAAAGGGGGCCAGAAGATAGCATAGCAGTTACATTGCTAGACTCTCACATGGCTGACTGCAGTTCAAGTCCCAGACCCATTGGTTTGAAACTCACACCTGGCATGCGTGTGTGTGTGCCCAAGTTCCCAGGAGGAGAATGGAAGAGAAAAGATTGTGATGTGGCCATCCCCTCTGGGGGTGATTTCTCACTTTCTCTCTCATTGTCTCTGTCTCTCTCTCTCTCCAGCAAGTGCATGTACCGTAAGGCAAAAACTCTTAAAAAATAATAAAAAATTTAAAAAGTGTTAATGAAAGTAATTTAAGAAAACACAGATACATGAAAAGATTTCCTGTTTATGGATTGAAAAAAATCAATAGTGTTAAAATGTCTATATAACCCAAAGTGATCTATATAAAGTCAATGTAATTCCTATCAAAATTCTAATGTCATTTTCCATAGAAATAGAACAAATTCTAAAATTCATATGAAACCATAAAAGATCCTGAAGAGCCACAGCAATCTTGAGCAGAAAGAATAAAAAGCTGAAGGCATCATATTACCTAATTTCAAAACCTACTACAAAGCTATAATGATTTAAACAACATGGTACTAGCATAAAAACAGATAGACCAATGGAAAACATTAGAGAGCACAGAATAAATCCATGTATTTACAGTCAATTTATCTTTCACAAAGATGCCAAGAACACACAATGGGGAAATGACAGTGTCTCAATAATTTGGGTTAAGATATTCTCATGCAAAAGATGAAAATTAGACCCTCATCTAACATGATATATAGAAATCAACTCAAAATGAATGAAATGCTTGCATATAAGACCTGAAACTGTTAAACTACTAGAAGAAAACAGTGAAAAATCTTCTTAACATTGTCTGGGAAGTGTTTTTATTGTTGCTGTTTTAATGGATATGATCCTAAAAGCACACTCACTGAAAATGAAAGTAGACAAATGAGTTTGTATCAAAAAGCTTGTGCATAGCCAAATAAACTATCAACAGAGTGAAGAGACAACCTAAGGAATGGGAGGAAATATTCACAAGTTATATATCTGGTAAGGGATTAATGTCCAAAATATTAAGGAGCACAAACAAATGAATAGCAAGAGAATAAGTAACTCAATTTTAAAATGGGCAAAGAAGACATACAAATGACCAACAAGTATATTTTAAAAAATGGCCAACAGGTGTATTTAAAAATGCTCAATATCACTAATCATCAGAAAAATGCAAATTAAAACCACAACAAGATATCACCTCACACTAGTCAGAATAATTATCATCAAAAAGACTACTGATAGCAAGTGTTTGCAAAGTGTGTCCCAGACCTGGTGGCTTGAAACTCACTCTGGATGTGTGTATGTGCATGTCCAGAATCCCAGGAGGAGAAATGGAGGAGAAGGTACTGCAGTATGGCCATTCCCCATGTGAGGGTGATTTCTCACATTCTCTCTCTCTGTCTCTGGGGAGTCCACACACCCTATAGCAAAAATCTAAAAAAAAAAAAAAGTAATGTATACTTAAAAATTGCTAACACAGTACATCTTAAATGTTGTAAATGGGACCAGCAGTTGGTGTAATGGCTGTGTTGCTGGACTCCCACGTAGTCGTCGACCATGGTTTGAGTCCCAGACCTCGTGACTTAAACTCACCCCGGGTGCATGTGCATGTGTGCCCAAGATCCCAAGGGGAGAATGGAGGAGAAGGGATTGTGGCATGGCCATCCCCCCTGGAGGGTGATTTCTTGCTTTCTGTCTCTCTGTCTCTCTCTGTATTTCTGGCAAGGGCACACGCCCTATAGTAAAAACCTCTTAAAAAAAATGTTGTAATCACACACACACAAAGATAATTAAATGAGGTGATGGATGAGTTAATTAGCTTAATGTAATCATTTTGTAACGTATACATACACCAAAATATCACATTGTACACCATAAATATATGCGATTTTTACTTTCTAAAATTTAGTGAAGCCGAAGATGGATATTGCAATAGTCCAAACAACATACGAGAAGAACCTAGACTTAAGCATCCATGAGGATTAAAAGGAGGGGACAGATGTGAGTAACTTTTCAGAAATGGCAAGGATTAATGTCTTATGGGAAGTGTAGTAGGAGGTCAGTTGGTAAGGAAAGATTCAGGGATAACTCCCAAAGTTTTTGGCTTGGGTGACTACAAGCATGGGAGATGGAGTAGATTTGGCAGGGCAGAGAAGCTCACTGCCAAGCAGCTTGGATTTGAAGGGGCAGGAGAAAGCCTGCTAGAGGGGTTGGCGGGCAATGCTGATATCCTGTCTCCCACAGACACATTTGTTGCACTGCCTTCACATTAATGGTAGAATATCTGAGAAAAGCGCCCGACTGATGGCTAATATCTAAGGAAACGTATTAGGCCTCAGGTAATCAGGAGTTGAGAGTATGTTGTAATGCTTCATCCTGGCCTCACCTCCAGGGTAATTGTGACTCATTCATCAGAGAAAGATCAAAAGAATAATCTTGACAAAGCAGTGCACAGATCCTGTAATGAGAGGGAAATGGAAATGGTTGTCAGCCCATTATTAAGTGTAATAACTAGGTTGAAATGAGATGAAGGACTTCATTTAGGCAGAACTTTCCCATTGACAAATAGTAGGGGGTAAAAGTGTGAAAGGGAAGCATATAATCCAATTCATAAAAAAAAAGTAAAAATGCTTAAAAAAAAACCCTTGAGCAATAATCATTCATAGTATTTATAGAACCAGGGCAGAGAATCAGCTTTCTATTGGTGGATACCGATGCATAGATGAAATTTAAAAATAATTTTTTTCCATTGACAGAACTTAATTTTTGAAATCATGACAAATAGCTCTCTCCATATTTCTAGGCTTGGGGTAAGGAGGTGCAGGTCCAGCAATGCACAGGGCACTGACTTCTCAGAGAGTCTGCATTGCTTGTACTTGCGGGGTACCCACTTGAGACAGACAGTGATACGTATAATAGCATAGGTGGTAGGTGGGGTGTGAGACAGAAATCAAAAGCATTCAACTCTTCTACTAAGAACAGGGAACATCACATTGTATACAATAAGTTAATATATAATAAGTACAAATGTTAAGATAAGCCTATAACTCTATTCTTTGGTTATAATTGGTAGAAATTGGTAGAAATATCTAGATTACCTCTAGATATTCCATTTTCAATATGGGTCAAATAAAATATATCCAAGATTTTAGATCTGATCTTTGGAGGTTATATCAGATACATGAATTATTAATAATTCAGTACTCCACATACACCATATGATTCATTGATAAATATCTGGAAAACATTATTTGATGGCTGTTATTCTCACACTTATTTGCTGGTTATTATTTGAGGATAGAATATCACTCAGCTGAAAAGGTTTATTCTACTGTACAGGCATGAACTCTGTGGAATGTGTATAATAGTTTGGATAGCATCAAACAAATTTTAGTCTTCTACTGGCTCATGAACTGGCATGAGAAAAAAAAAAACATGGGAGGCAATATGTAGAACACACAGTGATTAAGAGCATAGGTTCTGGAATCCAACTTAACTGGATTGGGATTTGAACTCTGCCACAACTTGAGTGATCTTGAGTGATCTTGAGCAAGTCATTTGATCTCTCTGAGCTTTTCTTCTCTTATCCGTGAAATGGGATAAACTAGAGTCCCTACTTCTTGGAGTTGACATGAGAATGAAATATGAAAAACATGTAGAACAGCCAGTACACTGCCTAGCTAGTTCTATGCTAAGGGTTCAATGAATACCTGTAAGTGCTGCTTCTGATCTTTCTGTGCTGGGTCACTTACCTGATGTATGTTTGGTTCCCCAGTTTGAGCAAGATCTCATCTGTATTCTCAACTTTTGGCTTTCTCTATCATCCACAATATTGCATAGCCACAGGTGTGCTGTGAGCCCTCCCTGCAACCAGCAAATGACCACAAACCCTTAGTTTAAGAGGTTAGGCAGAGAAAACATTGTTACACAAAAACTTGGACAGCTCGCCCTCTAGTGGCAGTTTAGTAAATTGCCCCCAACAGTTGCCCTGTTAGTTCAAAAACAGGAAAGCTGGTAAAAGTGCATGTGATGCAGATGACTTACAAGAAAACACCTGACTTAATGAATGAATTTGTTAATTACAAACACAAAATAAGATAGCATAAAGTGCATCCCAGGCAAAGGACTTAAATTGCAATGTACATCATCAAACCATCTGAAGTCTGTGTATTTTCTCATGCTAATTAGCCATGTTACCTAATGAGATTTCAATTTGGGGCAAAAATCCAAAATTATCAATTATATTTATGGATATATATCCTATCCTCAAATAAAAAATTGTAACCTAAATAGCCATTAGAGTCTAATTTTACTGCATTCAATATTATTTCTTTCTAAAATATTCTAATCATTGGCGATAATAACATCTTATCCTCTTATAGGGATTTATAAACTTTTCACAGGGCTTTATTTTTCCTGCAGGTAGGTGTGGCAGGGGTTTTTCTCCTGGTTGTACTGGGGAGAAAGCAGGAAGCTTATCTATAAAGCAGCTAAATGGGTTTGTTAAGATTACCAAGGGCACGTCGCGGGGGACTGCATTAGTTTCACTCCTAGGAATGTCCTGCAAAAAAAATCACATGGGTTCTGACATGTCCGTTTAAATTCTGAGTATTCCTTCTATCAATTCTTTATGTGAAACTCCCTAAGCACACACTTGTTTTGCATATTGCAATGAAAATGATTAAAATATAGACTTGGCTTTTGAAGAAGTGGCTTCTGTTGCTGTTATAATTGTTTTGGAAAGCTCAGATATTAAAGCCTTTCTGCCCAAAAGACTAAACTAAGAATAATAATTTTCTGAGCCCTATGGAAAACTAAACCAGGAGAATAGAGATGAGAATCAAAAACACAACTGTCCTTTTAAATACTTGGATTGTTATTCATAAGACTCAAGGGTGAACAAAGATTGGATGATGTAGAAATAGGAGGTATTTTGGGAGCCAGGAGGTGACAAAGTGGTTAAGACACTGGAGTCCCATGGGGTCGATTGTGGTTTGAGTCTTGGACTCAGCAGCTTGAACTCATGCCAGATGTGTGTGCATGCATGTCCAAACTTCCGAGAGCAGAATGGAGGAGAAGGAATTGCAGCATGGCCATCCCTCCTGGAGGGAGTGGTGATTTCTTACTTTCTGTCTCTCCGGCATGTACCCTATAGCAAAAATTTCTCTCAATAAAATAAAAAGAGAGAAAGAGAAAGAGAGAGAGAGAGAGAGAAAGAGAAAGAGAAAGAGAAAGAGAAAGAGAAAGAGAAAGAGAAAGAGAAAGAGAAAGAAAAAGAGAGAGAAAGAGAAAGAGAAAGAGAAAGAAAGAGAAAGAGAAAGAGAGAAAGAGAAAGAAAAAGAGGAGATATTGAGGCTGGCCAGTGGCATGGTGGTTATGCACTGGTTGCCCATATGGCTGACCACGGTTGAAGTCCCAGACCTGGTGGCTTGCTTCCTCACTTTCCCTCTCTTTCTCTCTCTGTTTTCTCTGGTCAAATAATAAAATAAAATAAAATAAAGAATTCTTTAAAAAAAGTAGGAGGTATTCTCTAATAGAGGGACAGGGATATTTAAACCATACATAGTGCTTGTGAAGCAGAAGGTGAGCATGCACTTATGGATACTTTCCACAGGTTTGCCCTATAGAAAGCTCCAGTCTAGCTGTATAATTTAAGAACTGGGAGATGGGAAAGGAGCGTCTCCCTTCCTTCAGTGCCTCCATTCACACTTGGGATTCGTTGGTGAATCCAGTTATCAAACCACATGTGGGAAAAGCCAATCTACTCAGAAAACACTTTTTTCAGGAGTTCCCTAAACAGGTGCCTCTGGAAATGTGAACAGAATAGGGCTGATTGCTCTGTGGACTGGAGGACTGTGTTGATGAGATCAAGCTCAGAGGAAGGCTCCCTCTGTGTGCCACTTAGTTCCTCTTGTATATCTCCAGCTTGATCATAGCTTGCAACCCTGTCAGCTGTATCACAGATCTATTCATTCTGCTATTTGCCAAATATGTATAGAAGTGTGGCATGTTATTGCAAACTCTCTGTGACAGCAATGTGACTTGCATTTGTGACTTCCAGCACTCAGCAAATTGAGCTGGAAGTGACCTTTCACATCTTCTTGCCTTTTTGTGACCCTATGACATGTCTCAGTCCTTCTCTCTCTTTTTAGGTTTTGTCATACATAAGGGTATGCGTACTTGCCAGAGACAGTGAGAAGGAAAATGAGAAATCATCCTCAGGATGATGGCCACATTGCAGTCCCTTCTCTTCTCAGGACTTTGGGCATACGTATACATGTGCCCAGCATGATTTTCAAACCACTGGGTCCAGGACTTGAACCACAGTCAGCTATGTGGGAGTGCAGTGTATATCATCTGCTGGCTCCCTCCAGACTTTCTCTCTTAACCTTAGGATATCAATTCTCTTATACCCTGTGTCAGTTTTATGGGCCAATTCCCTCAGGTCTCTTGAAACACCTCATGTTGTAACCTTGTACTGTGAATAGTAAGGGAAAAGAAAAACACAGATAACATTTAGAAATTATTTTTCTCATTATTGCATTTTTGTTGCCTGGCTATTGACTACCTTATAACTAAACACTCCCTCTCTGATACCTAAAGCAAAGGAACAGTAGAAAAAGGACTATAAATCTATTAAATCAAATACATGTTGCTCAGGAAATAAATTCTCAGTGTACTCCTAAGGTCTGTATGATAAGCTAATTGTAATGACAGTTAAATGTCTTAAACTGCCATTGAGCATGATTGTTGTGACTCAGGAGCAGATATTTTGATTATCTTCTCAACACCAACAATGTCCTGTTGCTAAAGGCCCAACCAGCCTGGTAACATTGTAAAGGTATAGGTTATGCAATGGATCATCTGGAGGAGGTAACTAAAGGGATTTCAGGAGAAAATAGGGAAAAAAATTTAAAATTTTTTTTCAGGTAATGATAGAGGCTATTTGCAAAGCCACATTTGTTAATTCAGAAATACTTGTGTGCATCTTAGATTTAGGGGAAAACAAAAATGGAAGTATTAAACAGTCTTTAAAAAACTATTCCTACTCTCATTTCTATTAATCAATTTTTAAAATAAAGTTATAAGAAAATGCATGTTTGCTTTAAAAATACTTGTATTATTACCTTTCAATTATGTAAATGTATGGAAACTATCATAGATGATTCATAAAAAGGAATAATATTAAAAAATTTTAAAAGATTTTTGCCATAGGGCATGTGCACTTTCCAGAAAGAGAGAGACAGAGAGAAAGAAAGTGAGAAATCACCCCCTAGGGGGTGGCTACACTGCAGTCCCTTCTCCTCCATTCTCCTCTCGGGATCTTGGGCACACACGCACACGCACCTGGCATGAGTTTAAGCCACCAGGTCTGAGACTCAAACCGCAGTCGACTACATGGGAGTTCAGTGACATAACCATTACACTAACTGCTGGCCCCAATATTAAATTTATTTAAAGATGATAAAGAGAGGCCAGTGGTGGCATAATGGTTAAGTTGCTGGACTCCCATATGGACAACTGTGGTTCAAGACCCAGATCTGGTGGCTTGAAACTCATGCTGGGCATGTGTGATTGTGTGTCCAAGATCCTTAGAGGAGAGTGGAGAAGGGATTGTTTTGTGGTCATTCCTCTAGGGGATAGTTTCTCAGTTTTTCTCTCTGTCTTTGCTTCTCCAGGGACCACATATACCATACAGCAAAAATCTATCCCTAAAAAATAAATATTAAAGTTGTATTTAATCCAGAGATCTATCACTGCTAACGTACCATGACCAAGAAAGTTTAACTGATGTAAATTTATCCCTCTCTGTTCTTGAAAGTTGTAAGAGTGACAAGCAACAGATAAGAAAGCCAATAGAAAGATGTGACTAAAAAAGACCTCAGAGATAGGCAGTTAACCATATATTAGTCCAATCCACTGTACCTTCTTAGCTTTAACAGTGTATGACAATCATCAGAATCCATAATGATGAATCTGGTACCTGTGAATCTTCAAAGTATGCCCTTCAGTATAAAATGAATTATTTGTTTATTTGCTTCTTGTGACTATCTGATATACTAGGATAGGAGTTAAGGCGGCTTAAAATAAAGGCCCATATGAAGCAAGACAGTGAAAAATAGAAAGAGAAATCAGAAACCACAGAATTCAAAAATTTTCTTGGGCCATAAACACATTTGAAGATCTAATAAGGAGCTATAAAAAAAAATCTCCCCAAAAAGCATATGTATGCAAATGGGCACAGCTCTTTGCCAACAACCTTGAAGCATATCCAGGCACCCTCTGCCTGGGTGTCCTTGAAACTCAGTATAAGAGCCCCTTCAGTAGAGAAAGCAAAATTCGAAGTTAAGGTAGTGATTATGCTTGAGCATTACATCTAGCTCTGATCATCCTGTAAACCAGAGTTAAAAGATTGAACACATTGGGTTACAGAGTTATCCACATCTAAAAATGGAAGCAAATCAGTTCACATAATTATAAGCAAAACATACAATTTAAAAAATGACAGTGTTTATACATTTTGTGAAGTGATTGTTTTATAAAGAGTAATCAAGTAATATAAAGGGATGTAGCATAATTTAATGACATTCTTTGAAAATAAGCAATTGGAAGTTGAATAACTATGCTAATTATATTGACTAGCATATTAAATTAGCTACAGCATCTCATTTCTAACCCTCCTGGAAAAGAGGAATTTACTGTGTATGTCTTTCTTTAATGGTAGATTTACCCACCTAATATTATTTGATTAAAGTTGACATTAATATAATATATTCCCATGAGCACATACCAGCTAAGCAGCAATGAAGGCCTAAGGGTATAAAAAGAAATCAACCTATGATTAAATATCTGCTATTAATAGGTCATACCATGGAAAACTAGCATGTATATAATAGGAAATAATCACTTTAGATACCCACTGCTTCCAACCCAGGCATTTACTTTCTGAAAGGAAAATAAATAACACAACAATTCTTGTCACAATTATAGGCATGGGCAGTATAGGACAGGGGTTAAGAACACAGTCTCTGGAATCAGAGACTGGTTTCCCACCACTTAATTAGCTCTGTGACCTTGAGCAAAGTCATTTAACTGCACTGAATCTCAGTACTCTCATCTGTACAATAAGAATGAAAGTATTAATCTCAGGGCTGCTTGTAGGCTATACAGGGTTCTCTTGGAAATACTGGGTTGTTGGAAAAGTTGCGACACATTTTTGCACTGAAAAACATAGAAAAAAATATGTCATGACTTTTCTGGTGATACAATACTTGTGTGGCTCCTGTCTATACATCAACATGACTCACCTAAAACCAACATGTCAGTGTCATCTAGCAATTCGATTTCTTTATTTTTTAGAGAGATTTTTGCTGCAGGGGACATGCTCTCTCTGGAGAGACAGAGACAGAGAGACTCACAGAGAGACAGAAAGCGAGAAATCATCTCCCCCAGGAGGGATGGCAATGCCACAATCCCTTCTCCTCCATTCTCCTCTCAGAATTTTGGGCATGCATGCACGCATACCCAGCATGAGTTTTAAGTCAGTGGGTCTGGGACTTGAACCACAGTCAACTACATGGGAGTTGAGTGATGTAACCATTATGACATCTGTTGGTCACATCTGGTAGTCCAGTTTCACATGACCCTATAAAGGAACTACATGACTAGCAGGAGTTATCCATTTACCAGGCCACTCTCTTGGAATTAGGACTTGGCCAGGGGTGTCCCAGGGCAACCTTATAAGCATAAGTGCTAGAACTCTGGAAGTTCTGATCTACCTCAAACAGAGGGTTACTGCAAAGGATTGGAAGACACCCCAAAGGCATAGGGCCAGAAAAGGGATTCTACTTGCTAAGTTCTAAACAAGGTGCTATTCTATCTCATAGAGTCACTTGGAAGAATGAATGACATAATCTGTGTAAAACACTTGACTTAGTATATGTGGCAATGATTAATGCTTTTACCAATATCATTACCAATGTTCACTGCTGTCTCATGCCTTGTCTGATTTTCTTTCAGTGGATGGATGCATTGACTGGTCAGAGAATCTGAAGACATACATGGCTTTGGCAGAGTTCTGATCTACCTCAAACAGAGGGTTACTGCAAAGGATTGGAAGACACCCCAAAGGCATAGGGCCAGAAAAGGGATTCTACTTGCTAAGTTCTAAACAAGGTGCTATTCTATCTCATAGAGTCACTTGGAAGAATGAATGACATAATCTGTGTAAAACACTTGACTTAGTATATGTGGCAATGATTAATGCTTTTACCAATATCATTACCAATGTTCACTGCTGTCTCATGCCTTGTCTGATTTTCTTTCAGTGGATGGATGCATTGAC
This sequence comes from Tupaia belangeri chinensis, assembly GCF_000334495.1. Lineage (NCBI taxonomy): Eukaryota > Metazoa > Chordata > Mammalia > Scandentia > Tupaiidae > Tupaia > Tupaia belangeri. The sequence goes on from NW_006206561.1 coordinate 628,464, forward strand.
TGGTCAGTGGATCTGAAGACATACATGGCTTTGGCAGGCGAACCAGTCCGAGTGAAATGTGCCCTTTTCTACAGTTATATTCGCACCAATTATAGCATGGCTCAGAGCACTGGGCTCAGGCTAATGTGGTACAAAAACAAAGGTGATTTGGAAGAGCCCATCATCTTTTCAGAGGTCAGGATGAGCAAAGAGGAAGATTCAATCTGGTTTCACTCAGCTGAGGCACAAGACAGTGGATTCTACACTTGTGTTTTAAGGTGAGAGTTATGTGACTATATTGCTCAATCATAGGGCTGATAGTCTTTTGATTGGGGCTGAAGTGTATTCACATTATACAGCAGATATGTTCTTGAAAGGCTGCAGTGCATGTGGAGATTCAGTGTATTCAATTCTAATTATCTATTGGAACTAAATGGCAAATTGTTATCAGATTTTTATAAGATTCTTATTTACCATGTGTGTTAATTTAATTTTATAAATTTTGTGACTCACTTTTTTCCCAACCCTACCAGCTGCCCCAGACCCTTATATTCATAATTGTTTTTGTATAGAGCCAGCTGACTCAATGATTTTGATATGTGGCCATGAAAATGACCTAGAATATAATTTAGGCCAAAGTATTGCCTTTCGTGTTGATAGAAAATGGCTTCAAATGTTGCAAGGTAATCTCTTAGCAAATGAGCTATTGGTGAAATCTTTTCGTAGAATTTGCAATGTTAGTTCAAGTCTACTGTGTCTAAGTATTCAACATGGAGCTCTGTAAACCCAGAGTTATTCTGAATTTCTGGATACTATGCTGGGACAATACCACAGACACAATTCTTGCTTGTAAGAAGTTTACAGTGAGAAGCTATTTTGTCCTTAGGGATTTTACAATGTTTTAACTTCTCCCTCCATCCCAGAGATAGGATCTCAGATCTAGCATCTTAGATAGAGACTGGATTAGGTATTGAAGTAGGTAGCTGAGATGACCTTTAAACCATCTTTCAACTCTGCCATTTTGGGAGTCTCTGATCTTGCTCACCAGGGACCTGCACTCTACTATTTGATTTTAACTTCTTGGAAATGCAGACCCTCCTGTTTTTTTTCCTGTGAACTCTGATGCCAAAGCTATGCTACTTCTTCCTCAAAAGTACTTGGGAGCCCCTGGTGAGGCTTCATTGTTCAAAAGGCCAGGAGAGCAAGGTGGTATATAAATAGAGAGCCCTCTTCATGCTTTAAGAATCACTTTTGTGTGTATGTGTGTGGGGGAACAAATGGTGGATTTAGTCTGTGTTTGAGGAAGGCAAAATCCCCAGGATCTTGGCGATAATTCTGATCACACCCTTAGTTATAAGTGATATTTCCTCCTACTTGAGTAGCTCTTGGCAAAATTGGGAAGTAGATATAATTCAACTTAAGTGACTGGCACTATATTCTCTAGTGCTGCTACCGCTTCCCTGCTCATCCTCCTCCATCTCCTACCCTCATTATAACTTGTCAGTCGAGGGCCAACAGGTGACACAGGTTAAAGCAGGTGAATCTCACATGGCCAACTGTGCTTGGTCAAGTCTCAGACCCAGCAGCTTGAAAATCACACTGGGAATGTGTGCATATGTGCCCAAAATCCTGAGAGGATAACAGGAGAAGGAATTGCAGCAAGGCCTTCCTCCCTGGGGGATGATTTCTTTCTCTCTCTCCCCCCTCCCCCCATGGGGGATGATCTCTCTCTCTCTCTCTCTGTCACACACACACACACAAACACACACACACACACACACACACACACACACACACTCTAGCAAGCACACATGCCCTATATCAAACAAAACAAAAAACAAAACAAAAACAAATAAAACTTTGCCAATTGAAAACTTGCCTTTTCCTCCCTCTACCCCTACTTTTTTAGAAGAATCATTGATTCAATTTATTATTATTATTTTTTAAATTTGCTATCCCTCACATGTGCTCACCAGAGAGAGAAAGAGAAAGTGAGAAAGCCAGCCACTAGGCCTAGGACTTGACTGGGACTTGAACCATGGTCAACCATGTGCAAGTCAAGTGACTTAACCACCACACCACCTACTGGCCCCCTACCCTTATTTTTTTTAACTAATTTTTATTTAAAAATATTTTTCTTTATTCATGGTAGTATGCATGCATGAAAGAGAAACAGAGCAAAACACTCTCCACAGGACTTGGTCATACTGTAGGCCCCTTCCTTCAGCACTTCAGTCCTTCATTCCATTGGGATCTTGAATACGTGCACATGCACCCCACATGTTTTCAGGCCAATGGGGCCAAGGATTCAAACTACAGTTGCCGTGTGGCTTCTAGTCTGGCACACTACTGACTATGCCACAGAGGCTGCTTCCTCCCTGTTTGCTTTTTTTTTATTCTGTTGACAAATCTGAAGTGTTATTTGCAAAGCATCAGCCTACTATATATAGGTGTAAAACTACAATGAATTATTGACCTGATTATTGCTTACTTCCCCTGCTTTGCTTGTGTTCTCAGTCTTGCTACCTCCTTTTCTTTTTTTGCTCTCTAACCCCATTTTCCTACTCCTAGCAATGAAAATAATTTAGTGTGTATTCTTATATACATTTTCCCTACTCTTTTAATTATACAAGCATATATACATGGGGATTTTTTTCATTGTTTTACAAAATAAAAGGAAGGCTATAGATTTCTTTGCATTTTCTTTTCTTTTTTTTCTTTTTTTTGCATTTTCTTTTCTTAGCAAAAATTCATAGCAGAAATCTCTTCAAGTTAATTGATAACTTACTCATTCTTTTCAGTATATATTATAGTATTCTATACTACTTAATAGTCTGTCACCACAATTTAGTCAATCATTTCCTAATGATAGTCATAAACTATGTATACAAATTTTCATTCATATAAAAGGTGTTATTTTAGAGGCCAACTCTGTGGTACAGTGGTAGCATGCTTCCTGCTCAGGAAAAGCTGGATCCCATATGGCAAGGGTGGTTCAAATCCCTAGCCCAGTCAGCATGAAACATGTTAGATATGTATATAAGTGCCCTAAATCTGATGCACTGAAGGACTGGAGGAGGATGTTCCAGGTTTGACCAGAACCTGCTCACTCTTGCATGCATATGCACACACTTTATCATGAATTTTTTTAAAGTGTTGTAATATCCTTTGCCTCTGTGCTATTCTTGGTAGCATACAGAATTACAGAGTTAGAAGCAACATGGCAACTGTAGTTAAAAGTCTTGGCCTGGTCCAACTGAAACATGTATATGTATGCATAACCAGAATCCTGGCAAGCTGGAGGACTAGAGGAAGGAGGTTGCAGAGTGGCTAGACCCTGTGGACTGGTGGAGGGTGCTCTTCTCTCTGTCTCTCACTTGCATGTGTGCATGTACTATATCATGAATGAAAATAAAAAGTGCTATAATGAAAATTTCCTATTTGACTTTTACACTAGGTGTGTGCGCATGTGCATGAGAGACAAAGAGGGAGGGAGAGAGAGCAAGCAAGCACCCCAATGGGGTCTAGTCATGTTGCAATCCTTTCTTCCAGTTTTCTATCTCATCAGCATCCTGGGCATGTACCTGTGCACCTGACATGATTTTCAAGCTGCCAGGACAGGACTCAAACTATACTCAGTCATGTAAGATCCAGCTTCCTCTGAGCAGCACTTAATTGGTGTGCAAGGCTGCACCCTATTTGCTTTTTAATAAACTTTTAAATTTTAGAAGTTTTAAATTTACAGAATTATTGCTAAGATAGTACAGAGAATTCCTGTATACCTTACACCTAATGCTCCCTTTTATTAACATGTTGCATTTGTTACAAATAATGAACTAATAGTGGTAAATTATTGTTAACTAAAGTCCATACTTTCTTCAGAGTTCCTTAGTTTTCCCTTAGTGCCCTTTTTCTCTTTGAGGATCCCATTTGTGATAACACATTATTATACATTTAGTTGTCATGTCTTCATAAGCTTTTCTTGGTTATGGCAGTTCCTCAGACTTTCCATGTTATTGATGATCTTGACAGTTTGAGATAAATTGATCAGATGGTTTGTAGAATGTCCCTTGGTCGGGTTTTATCTGGTATCTTTCTCATGCTTAGACTGGGGTAATGTTTTTGAGGAAGAATACACAGAGGTAAAATATCATTCTCATCACATTGTATCAAGGAAAAAAATTATGGACAAGACTTATCAATGATCATGTTGACCTTGATCACTTGGCTTAGTCTTTGTCTTTCTCTACGTAGAAGTTACTCTTTGTTTTTCTCCATTGTCATAGTACACTTTTTGGAAGAAAGTCATTGTTCACAGTCCGCCCTTAAGGAGTGAACAATTACATTCCTACTCCTTAAGAATGCAATATCTACATAAATTCCACTTTCTATGAACTTTTAAAATATCCCTTTTCATTATACATTGGGTTGTAATACAATACTGATTTATTTCCTTATTCAAAATCTTTCACCTTTGCTCACTGGGAGCTCTTTCAATTGGCTCACTTATCACTTTCATATAAGCCCATCATTTTGAGATTATTATATTTTTGTTTTGGTTATTTTTGAATGTTTTGTGAGTATTTCCTTATATTGTGGAAAGATATTCCAGGTTTATCATAACTACTTCTTGCCTCAATCCTAGAATTAGCTGTTTTCCCCAAGGAGCCCTGAGTCTTAATGGAGAATAGTACAGGGGTCTTCAAAATGTTCATGAACAATGCATATTATAAGAAACTGAGAAGACACAGTGTGGAGGTCACTAGATCTTCAGGGTCTTGCCACTATGAGTAGTACTTTAGTAGAAATCACAGAGATTGAGGTTGAGATGGCTCTGGCTCAAAAGAACAAGGCCACAGCACACCATCTAAGGCTTAAGGCATACCTTGCTAGACTTCATTGAGAACTCATAACTCCTAAATGTGTTCATGGTGGTGGACCAACAGAAGGTTTTGATGTGGCCAAGACAGATGATATTCAAATTTGACTTGTGAGTTTTCCATCTGTGAGGAAGTCTACACTGTTCAGTAACCTGGTGGGGATATATTCTAATGTGGTAGCCTCTGAGTTTACTACTATGACCACTGTGCCTGGTGTCATCAGATAGAAAGGTGCCAAGATCTAGCTCCTCGATCTCCCAGATATTATAGAGGGGGGCAGGAATGGGAAACATAGAGGCCATCAAGTCACTGCAGTGTCTTGAACTTGTAACTTGATCCTTATTGTTCTTGATGTCCTGAAACCCTTGGGACATAAGATAATTGAAAATGAGCTTGAGGGCTTTGACATTCACTTGAACAGCAAACCCCTTAACATTGGTTGCAAAAAGAAGGACAAGGGAGGCATTAATTTCACCACCACTTGACATCAGTGTGAACTGGATGCTGAAACTGAAGCACATCCTGGCTTAATACAAAATTCATAATGCCATTGTGACTCTGTAGTGATGCCACAACTGATGATCTCATTGATGTGGTAGAAGGAAACAGAGTTAAAGTCTCATGGATCTCTGTGTTAAGTAAGATTGACTAGATCTCGATTGAGGAATTGGATATCATCTATAAAGAGCTTCACTGTGTACCATTTCTGCCCATCACTGATGGAATTTTGATTACCTGTTGGAAAAGATCTGATACTAATGAAAACTAATGAGGATTTACACCAAACTCAAAGGCCAGTTACAAGATGATACATGCCAGGTGATTCTGTTTTACTTCAAGACCACAGTAGAGGACTTCTACATGCAGATTCATAAAAATCTTAATCATTTAAACATGCTCTGGTTTGTGGTCTTTCTGTGGAACACAATCATCAGAAAGTGGGTAAAGACTGTATGTTGGAGGATGAAGAAGTCGTTCAGATTGTGAAGAAGTGAAACTTTCCCCTTTCAGCATCATCCTGGCTATCCACAGCAGCTTTCTTCATTACCTATGCACTATACCAACACCATCTGGCCTTGGCAGTCACTGAATCAGGATTGGATTCAGGGGAGCAAATGGTGACGCCCGTACTGGAACCTCACTTGTCTTGTCTTGTGTCATCTTGTATGTTGAACTGCATAAAAAGACCTGGCAGGCCAGTCAGTTCTATACAGTTCATGTATCATTGTCACAATTTGTTTTAGGATGAGTTGAATAAGGAAGGGTATATACCATGAGTCAGCTGCTGAAGAGATAACTGGCAGCTTGATCTCAAGTGTAAAATGGATAAAATTAGAAAAAGAAAAAGAAAAAAAACTATGCTTGGACTTCAAAACAAATTTTATACCTGAATAAACTCATACTTTAATTACTTTAGTCCATGAACTTTTTTTTAAAACCTTTTTTTTTTTGAGAGATTTTTGCTACAGGGCACATGTGCTCACCAGAGAGACAGAGAGACAGAGAGACAGAAAACGAGAAGTCACCCCCCAGTGGGGATGGCCATGCCACAATCCCTTGTCCTTCATTCTCCTCTTGGGATCTTGGGCATACATGAACATGCGCCCGGCATGAGTTTAAGCCTCTGGATCCAGGACTTGAACCATGGTCGACTACATGGGAGTTCAGTGACATAGCCATTACGCTAACTACTGGTCCCTAGTCCATGAACTTTTTGATATAACTCATATTAGAAACCAAGATTTGGGTGCTGGGTGTGCTTGTTGCTATTTTGGGTGTTGTTTCTTCTAGGTTCTCCTAGCTGATGGTATATTCCTTTAGACAAAGTCTAACTATTTCACCTACAAGTCCACAGATGGTGAAGGAGTACTTTGGGGGTCAGTGGAACCTCCCAATGTCCCTAAAGTCCTTTCTTAAAGGTAGCCCTTTCTTTCAAGTACATCAGATTAACCTTATTTATATCTATTATAGGCACTATAGGATATAGTCAGTGGTTTGCAACTTACATTTAGATCAGTAGAGGTGAAAAGGATGACATTCTACTGAGCAGAGGCTTATATTGAAGCATATCTGGTGACTTGTTTTATTTATGCAACAGACATTAGGGAGCAACTGGGACTGTTACAAGTAGATGGAACTTTTAAATATTATTTCTCATGTGCCTTGATTGGAAGAATCAAAAAACAGAAACTAGTTTGGTAATCACTGTTCTAAAAGAGTCTTTTGTCAACTCAGAAATACAGAAATTTATTTTAGACATACATAGTAAAATAGCTAGCATTTGGCTGTGAATAATAGACCTGTTTTTCAGATCAAGTCATAGCAGCTAACTTCAAATATGTTTCAAGTGAGAAATTCAGTCTATGTAGGTGATTATATGCAATTGCAAGAGAGTGTTTTAGTCCATTCTCTATTGCTTGTAACAACATCAACAAAAAAAATACCAGAGTCTAGGTAATTTGTTTATTCAGCTCATAGTTTTGGAGGTGTAAGTTCAAAGGACTGCATCTGGAATAGGTTGTATTGTTGGTAGGGACTCTTATCAAAGGTCTAAGATTGCATGGGCATCACATAGTGAGAGCAGAGTGTGCATGTTTGTGTCCATTTGTCTCAGTTTCTGTGTGCTCTTCTTATAAAGCTACCAGGATTCAGTCATGAGAGGCTCCCACCATCATGAATCTTCTAATCTTAATTGTGTCCAAAGGCCTCAACTCCTAAAAGCTTCCCCTCTTTTCTTGGAGAGGTTTTTGCTGCTATAGGGTGCGTGTGCTTGCCAGACAGACAGAGACAGACAGAGAGACAGAAAGCGAGAAATCACCCCCCCAGGGGGGATGGTCACGCCGCAATCTCTTCTCCTCTGTTCTCCTCTCGGGATCTTGGGCAGGCACGCACACGTGCCCGGTGTGAGTTTTAAGCCACCGGGTCCGGGACGCGAACCGCGGTCGACTACATGGGAATTCAGCAGCATAGCCATTATGCTACTGCTGGTTCCCCAAAGCTTCCCCTCTTAATATCATCATTGGATTAAATCCCCATATTCCCAGTACCATTACAATGGCTGGTCAAATTTTAGCACATGAATTTTGGGGAACACATTCAAACTATAGCATGACATTAGTAGTGAAGAAGGCTCTTAATATGACAATGTCAATATTACCAAAAATTCCTAATTCGATACCACTTTAAAGTAATCATGAATAATTTTTCTGTACTTTATTTACTTCATGAAAATTATTCTATTGTTTCCATTGTGATTTAAAATGCATGCACAAAATATTTATTATAATAGTTATTTATTCAAACATTTATTTAAGGGACCAGCAGTTAGCGTAATGGCTATGTCACTAAACTCCCATGTAGCCGACTGCGGTTCAAATCCCAGACCGGGTGGCTTAAACTCAAGCTGGGTGCGTGTGCATACATGCCCAAGATTCCAAGAGGAGAATGGAGGAGAAGGGATTGCGGCGTGGATATCCCCTCTGGGGGGGTGATTTCTCGCTTTCTATCTCTCTGTCTCTCTCTGTCTTTCTGGCGAGCGCATGCACCCTGTAGCAAAAAACCTCTCAAAAAACTCCACATTTATTTAATATACTATTTATTAAAGATAATATTATATTTATATATTATAAATATATTTATAATATGCTCCACTGATTTGAATGCTGTCAAGAAAAGTTTACTCTTTCGGACTACCTTTCAGTAGTCAATTAGTCATTTTTATCTTTTCCTTTGGCCAGTATCAAGTGTGACAGAATATTAATAGGTCAATAATAGAAGAATGGTGGAAGACCGAGTTATATTTCAATAGGCAGTGTCAATCTAAGAATGACCATCTCTCCACCTCCGTGCCCCAGGTGTTTTCAATGGAGGTACTTAATAGAATAAAATTATGAGGGTAATCTTATTTGACAAAACCCCACATATCAATTTCTCAACAACATGGAATAAAATATGACTTAGCTGTGTATGAAGACACATGTAGTCACATAAACCTGAGTTGAATTCATAGATATTTAAAAGAATGATTAAATATAACTGAGTATCTTTAGAGACCTGCATATTTGGGGATAAACATGGCCAAGTGCAGAGAACCAGTTTGAAACTATTAAGATCATTTACGTCCACAAGGACATACACAGAACAAAGAACGCTTTTATTAAATGGGAACATAACTGAAATATGTTTAATCTTTAATAGTCACTGAAATAAGTGAGAGCCTTAAATTGGAATGTCTCATCACTCAGAAATCTTTTCCAAAGAGTTCCTTCATATATTTATGCATCCCAGAGGCATGACATATGCTTTGCTTATTCAAACATGAATAGTCAATTAATATTTGATTAATTATGACTCCAGTAAACAGTATCACCAAAAAAGTTGTGAGAGATGGGTATATTTGAAATAGATAGTATGTTGCTAATTTTGAATCTGTATGATGGGTACATGATATTGTCTTTATTTTTGAGTATGTTTAAAATATTCCATAATAAAAAAATAAAAGGAAGAAATAAACATAAGGGTGCGGTAATTTTGCTTAATTTCAATGACCCTTACGTGATCCTGAACCATAAGTACCTATGTAGCATATATAAGCAAGATTTTACATTTCAATCAACAAACATTTATTGAATATGTACCATGGGATTCACTTAATGCCATATTGCAAAGAAACTTGTATATTTAAAGAAAAGTGATCGTCTTAGACTGAGACATAAAGAAATAGCTCCTGGGAACCAGCAGTTAGTGTAATGGCTATGTCGCTGGACTCCCACATAGTCAACCACGGTTCGCGTCCTGGACCCAGTGGCTTAAAACTCACGCTGGGTGCGTGTGCGTGCGTGCCCAAGATCCCGAGAGGAGAACGGAGGAGAAGGGATTGCAGCGTGACCATCCCCCCTGGGGGGTGATTTCTCACTTTCTGTCTCTCTGTCTCTCTCTGTCTGTCTGGCGAGCACACGCGCCCTATAGCAAATACCTCTCAAAAAAAAAAAAGGAAAAGAAAAGAAAAGAAATAGCTCCTATCACCTTCCAGCCTCCTAGCATACTCTCCACCATGGTTACCAAGAGATTTTCAAGGACAGTGAGCATTTCTTATAATTCAATTCCAACTTAACTATTGATCCTTGAAGTTAAGTGTCAACAAGTTGGTTGCCTGGGTAGCAGTTTTTAGGAGAGCAG
>NW_006206561.1:638530-643409 GCF_000334495.1 Tupaia belangeri chinensis
GGATCTTATAGAATTAATTGACCTCATAAAAGATCAAGATTGTACAGCAGCAATATCTTCTCTGGACTGTGTAGGCAAAAAATGAAATGCAATTAGTTATTGTTTTCAACTTATTTTCAGTTGTAAACAAGTTTCAGATTTCCTTATTTTTTTTGTAGCAATTGTGCTTATAAGAACACATATCTAACCTTACAAAAACTATTTTTTAACCTTCAAAATTTTATAATCTACTTCTTTATAAAATTATAGGTAATTAAAAATAGCAAAGAAATTATAATTATACCTTATTTTCATTTCATTAACAGTAAATTTTATGTGATGTAATATTTAGAAATACAACCACACTTTTGTACATTAGCTATGAAATTCTCAGAATTATAGCCATTCTCTTGTACATTACCTATGTATTTTAACTCCATTCAATTTGTTTATTGAAGGGAAACAAGTATTTATAGTTTAGTCAGTTATCATGATTACCTGCTTTGTAAGGATAAATTGGTTATATTTGATAACCATAAAACAAGAATTGATTTCACTGTTTTTTGAGATTTTTGCTATAGGGCACGTACACTTGGCATAGAGACAGAGAGGCAGAAAGCAAGGAGGAATCACTCTCCAGGGGGAATAGCCATTCTGTAGTCCCCTCTCCTCTATTATCCTGTCAAGATTTTGGGCATGCTTGCATATGTGCCCAGTGTGAGTTTCAAGCCGCTGGGTCTGGGACTCAAAACACAGTCAGCTGTGTGGGAGTCCAACGCCTTAACCACTACACCACCTGCTGTCCCAAGAACCAATTTCAAATATTCATTGATTAACTAGCTAATATTTTTATTCACATGTACTTAAAATTATTATACATTCAATAACTATATTATTACAGCTTGCAAAATGAATTTTCCCAGCATGAATACACTGTGCTTTAGTTCAGTTAATGATATTATCATACACATTATCATCAACAGATAATTTTCCATTTTTGTATCCCTGAAATGTTGTGCTTTTTTGCCCTTGATTCCCTTCCTCTCACACTTCCCCATTTCCTACACTCCTAACCCACTGTCTCTAGAATCCACAATTATTGTCTATGATTTTATATCTTCCAATATTTCAGTTTCTGCCATAAAGTCCAGACATTTAGCATATGTTAAGTGGGGACATAAAATGCCTCTCTTTCATAGTCTAGCTTGTTTGTTTATCAGTAAATCTTCCATATTCATCCACTTTCTATCAAATGACAGGGTCTTGATTTTTATGGTTTAGCAGTATTTCATAGTACATATGTACCACATTTTTGCAGTACATTCATCTGTCTGTGGACATTTGGGTTGGTTCCATGTCTTAGCAATTGTGAATAATGTCACAATAAACACGATATGCAAATACTTTTCTGACTGAGTGTATTCCTATCTTTTGGGTAGATACCTAGCAGTGGAATTGCTGGATCATATGATAGTTCTAATCGTAGGCCTTTGAGGAACCTCCATACTATTCTCCACAGTGGCGGAAATATTTTACATTCCCAACAACAGTGTAGGATAGTTCCCTTTTCACCACATCTTCGCCAGCATGTAACATTTTTTATTTTTTGAGTCTTAGCCATTTTGACTTGGATTGGGTGGTATCTCATTGTGGTTTTGATTTGCATCTCCTTTATGATAAGGGATATTGAGCATTTTTTCATATGATTTTTGGTTGTTTGTATGTCTTCCTGGGAGATTTGTCTATTAACCTCATTTGCCCATCTTTTAATTGGGTTGATCATATTTTGGGAGGAGGGATAAGTCACTCAAATTCCCTGTGTATTCTGGTTATCAGTCCCTTATCTGAGGCATAGTTTGCAACTATATTCTTCTATTCCAAGGGTTGCTAATTCACTCTAATTATTGTTTCTTTTACTGAGCAAAGGCTTTTTAAACCAATGTAATCCCACTCGTCTATTTTTGGGATTATTGTCTGTGCCTGGGCTCTTATTTAAGAAGTCTATGCCTACTCCTATGTCTCTAAGAGTTTCCTCTGTGTTATTCACCAGTAGTTTAATAACTTGAGGCCTTAGGCTTATTTAGTTAGTTAGTTAGTTATTTTGAGAGATTTTTTGCTATAGGGCCAATGCACTTGCTGGAGAGAAAGAGAGAGAGAGGAGAGAGAGAGAGAGAGACAGACAGACAGACAGACAGACAGACAGAAAAGAAGAAATCATCCCCCCAGGGGGGATGGCTACACTGCAATCCCTTCTCCTTCATTCTCCTCTCAAGATTTTGGGCATACATGCACACATGCTCAGTGTAAGTTTTATGCCACTGGGTCTAGGACTCAAACCACGTTTGACAACATGGGAGTCCAGCAACATAACCATTACGCCATCTGCTGGTCCCAAGACCTTAGGTTTAGAACTTTGATCTATTTTGGGTTGATTTTTTGTTAATGGTGATAGATAGTGGTCCAGATTAATCTTTCTGCAGGTGGATATCCAGTTTTTCTAGCACCATTTGCTAAAGAGATTTTCTTTTCCCCACCGAACTGACTGGTGTCCTTTGTCAAAAATCAATTGACTCTATGTATTGAAGTTTATTTCTTGGGATCTCTATTATGTTCCATTGGTCCACATGCCAGTTTTTGTGCCAATACCATACTGTTTTGATTTTCATAGTTTTGTAATATATTTTGGAGTCAAGGAGTAAGATGCCTCCTACTCCACTGTTCTTTCAGTGTTGTTTTGGCAATACAGAGTCTTTTATGATTCCAGATGAATTCTGTGATTGATTTTTTTCTAAATGTATGAAGGATATCTCTGGTACTTTGATTGGGATTGCATTAAAGTTGCAGATCAAGTTAGGTAGAAATGACATTTTGATTATATTCTTCCAATCCAGGAACATGGGATGTCTTTCTACTTTTTTGTGTCATTTTCAATTTCTTTTTTAGTTTTTCATAGTTTTCATTGTAGAGGTCTTTGACTTCTTTGGTTAGGTTTATTGTTAGATATTTTATTTATTTTATGACTATTGTAAATGGAATTGCTTTCTTCAATTCTACCTCATTCTGTTCACTGTTGGTATATAGAAATGCTTATTTGAAATAGAAAGAGAAAGATAGAAAGAGAGAAAGACGGGGGCTAGCCAGTGGTGTGATGGTGAAGGCAGCTGGATTCCACCTATGTATTGAAGTTTATTTCTTGGGATCTCTATTATGTTCCATTGGTCCACATGCCAGTTTTTGTGCCAATACCATACTGTTTTGATTTTCATAGTTTTGTAATATATTTTGGAGTCAAGGAGTAAGATGCCTCCTACTCCACTGTTCTTTCAGTGTTGTTTTGGCAATACAGAGTCTTTTATGATTCCAGATGAATTCTGTGATTGATTTTTTTCTAAATGTATGAAGGATATCTCTGGTACTTTGATTGGGATTGCATTAAAGTTGCAGATCAAGTTAGGTAGAAATGACATTTTGATTATATTCTTCCAATCCAGGAACATGGGATGTCTTTCTACTTTTTTGTGTCATTTTCAATTTCTTTTTTAGTTTTTCATAGTTTTCATTGTAGAGGTCTTTGACTTCTTTGGTTAGGTTTATTGTTAGATATTTTATTTATTTTATGACTATTGTAAATGGAATTGCTTTCTTCAATTCTACCTCATTCTGTTCACTGTTGGTATATAGAAATGCTTATTTGAAATAGAAAGAGAAAGATAGAAAGAGAGAAAGACGGGGGCTAGCCAGTGGTGTGATGGTGAAGGCAGCTGGATTCCACATAGCCAACTGTGTGGTTCAAGTCTTGGACCTGATGACTTGAAAAACACTCCAGGTGCATATGTGTGCATGCTCAAAATCCTGAGAGGAGAATGCAGGAGAAGGGATTGAGGTGTGGCCATCCCTCCTGGAGGGCGCTTTTTCACTTTATTTTTCTTCTAAACCTTAGTGAACACATGTGCCCTATAGCAAAAACAAAACAAAATCAAATAAAAGACAGAGACAGGCACCCCCAAAAGAGTCTTTATGCCACAATCTACCCCTATCCTGAGCCAGCCCAGGACACAGGCATTCATATGTGCACCCAGCATGCATAGGAAGCCTCAAGATGCGAACGTAGGACCTTCTCATGTGGCTCCAGTATCTCAGAACATTACATTACCAGTGTGCTACTGCTGAGCCACATATATACATTTTAACTTCATCCCTTGTATCACTGCACAAACTTCATTATTTGTGTTATGATTATTTGTTCAGAATCTAGTTTTTAACCTGTTGCAGGATTTTCATATTCACCATTTTTCCAGGGACTGAAAAGATAATGTAAGATTGTGGCAGGGCATTTAAAACATTTTGGAGTGTTGGAGGTTGTAGCAATCCCCTCTGTAATCTCACTACATGCATTATACTTCTGCCATCATTTCCTATTTTTTTATCTCATTCTTTCTATGATCCTTCTCTAATAATATATTGATCCTGCCAAGACCTCTAGCTCTGATCCCATGATTTTCTTCACTATCCTTTGCTCTGTTACTACCTAGTATATTTTAAGTTCAGTGATCATCCATCGTTATCACCCTCATATATATCCTCTTGATTCTCTTGACTCTTTTTCCCTTCATCTTACTAACTTGTGAATACTACAATACTCTTTAAATTCAACTGTCCATTTATACTGTGCCTGTATCCTTGCAACTGAACTTGGATGAAGGAAAACAAATAACAACACGGACTAGTATCACTTGAAATTAATTGTCATAAACCTCAAATGGACCCTTAATGCTGCCAGGTAGTCTTACTATATATTCTTAGTCTCCTGTCTGCCTAGGTGACTATTTTGCATTGTTTCCTCTCTTCAAATCTCTGATACCTTTTTCTCTTTCTTTTCTATTTCAATGAAGGGACTGAA
>NW_006206561.1:643498-649124 GCF_000334495.1 Tupaia belangeri chinensis
AATTAATTTACATTCATTCCCTAAGCATTGTCACAGCATACAAAATGTGATTTCCCATCCAGAATATACTGCATAGTGGCTTAATCATGCATGTTATTGTCAATAGTTTTCCATTTCTAGTTTTATATATATATCCCCTATTTCTGACCCTCTGCCCTTTCCTACCCTCTTCCCACACTATCTCTGGTGTCTACAGTTGTCTTCCATTCCTTTTACCCCTCACAATTTAGTGATCACACAATTTCTTAAATAATCTAACTACTTTCAATAGCAAGTTCCACTGGTAATTTCAAAAAAAAATAATAACAGTTTTAACTTTAATACATGAAAGAAATGCTAAAGAACTTTGCTTAAAACTTAAAGCCAGGAAGGTTAGGATTCTGTTCATTCAAATAGTAGGTACATCAACCTATTGAAAGCTCAAGAAAGGACAAAAACCCTTAGCACTGGAAAACAAAGCCTAGAAGAAAATCAGCAATGTTTTAGTCAAAAGTCATAAAATGCTATTTCACCAGTTCAGTCTCATGTACTTGGTATGTGAGAAACAAGCCACACACATCCGATGTCAAAAGTGTTGTGTTAAATGAAAGTAGAAAAAACACTTGGGTTTTTCTTAGCCCTGATGACATCCAGATATATGGACACACATAAACAAACAAACAAGCAAATTTTAGTTCTTTAAAAGGAAATAAATCTCAGGGTTATAAGAAAAAAGTATTGAGTGAAAGGTTAGGTTAAAGAGGGCCAGATGTGTCTTGGAGAAGATCTTCTTGGTTTGATTCTATTTGGGGTCCTTTGTATTTCTTGGGGATGGATCTTTGAGTGCCTCTTTAGGTTTGGAAAGTTTTCTTGCAAGATTTCATGGAATAGATTATCAATGCCCTTATTATTAGTTTCTTCACCTTCTGGGATACCAATTTATCCAGATGGTTGGACTTATGATGGTATCCAGTATTTCTCATACATTATTCTCATTTTTGGAGGGCAATTTTCTCAGTCTTTGTAATGGATTTTTCTAGACCAGAAATTTTCTCTTCTATGTCTGAGATTCTATTTTCTGTATGATCTAGTCTGCTTTTAATATCTCAAGGGAGATTTTAACTTCCGATATTATAGCCTTCATCTCTAACAGGTCCATTTGATTCTTTCGTAAAGTGTGTAATTCCTCTTTTAGATCTTGCAAACATTTCCTCACCTCCTGAAACTCGTCAGCTCCTTTCTCCTGCCTCTTCTGCAGTTCATTGTCTCTCTTCTCCTCCATCTCTGTTAGATTCATCATTATGAATATTCTAAATGCTTTATCAGACATTTCAATGATTTCCATCGAATTGTCTGTGGATGAGAGGAGTTATTCTTTTCCCTTGGAGGAGAGGTATTTTCTTTCTTTCCCATATTTCTTGTGGCCCTGTGGTGATTTCTAGTCATCTTCCTAATTTTTGAAATTCAATCTGAGCATTCAGGAGCGTGCAGAAGGAGATGATCTGGAATCTCTTTGCCATTCTGTTTTTATCCCTTTGTACAACAGATTCAGTAGATATTGAGGAATATGTTAACTCAAATAGTAGTTGGATGTTTGGCTATGGTTCCCATAGATGCATCTAGAGACACAGTAAATGGAGATTGAGGACCAGAGTGATAAGATAAAAGAAAAAAGAAAAGGAAACAGAGAGAGAGAAACAATAACAACAAAGAAAAAGAGAGAAAAGGAAGGAAAAAATGAAAAACAACCAAAAAATATTTTTTTAAAAAGCAAAAAATAGAAAACTGAGCCATGGAGGAATCTTCTTCTGAAGGTCTGCCCCTTGCCTTTTCTGGGTGGGAGGGAGAAAGGGGATTATTAGCAAGATAAAGATGAGGCTGAAAGCTGAGAAAATACTTTACCTTAAAATTTTTTAAAAAGGAAAAATGGCAAAAAAATGACAAGACAGAGGCAGAGAGAGACAGAGATAGAGGCAGAGAGACAGAGACAGAGACAGAGAGAAGGCTAGAGGGGCTTCCTGCCACTCAAGTTTGTGGGCTGTAGGCTACATTATCAGTAGAAAATCTCATTTCTCTTTTTTTCCCTGAAATTACTAGTGCTCAGGAGCCATGGAGGAATCTTCTTCTGAAGGCCTGCCCCTTGCTTCTCCACTTTCTCCTTTCTAAGCCAGTCACTTCACATGTACATTAGATCCTATTCCTATTTGCCTACTCAAGGATATCACGTAAGATATATTCCCATCTCATTTCTGTTTTATAGAATTTTCTATTTCTACTGGGTCATTTCTATCAGCAAACACACATCTAAATGTCCCATCTATGCCATCTAAAAGAAGAAAACCTCTTGACTCCACTTCCCCTGCCAGCCACTGCCCCCAATTCTTTACTCTCATTTGGAACACAACTAAACTACATCAAAGGAGTTGTTTGGTGATGTCATCATGAGTGTTTGCAAAAATCCAAACCCATCAAATTGTACATGTTAAATATATACAGTTATTTGAATATCACTATTTTTATAATCCTCAATAAAACTGTTAACAAAAGAAATAGGCCCAGCTGTGGTGACACAACAGTAGTACACTGCTCTGTAATACTGGAAGCCATATGGAAGACTGGAATTCAGTTTCCAGGTTGACTTGTACATGTTGGTTGTGCACACACGTGTCTGTGATCCCAGCTAGCTAGGAAGGCTGGGAGAGGATCATAGCATGTGACTCTGTTAAGGGTGCTTGTGTTCCCTTCCCTCTCTCTCTCATGAAATTAATAATTTTTTTTTTAAAAAAAGAGTTATCTGCACTCATAATCTTAAATTCCTGCACACTCATTCTCTAGTAGACCCTTTTTTCTAATCAAAATTTTATTTTTACTCTCTACCAAAGCTGCTTTTCAAAATCCAAAATGAAAACAATAATGCTAAATTCCATGGTCAGGTCATTCATCAGTCTTTTTATTACTTGACCTATCAGTACATTGGGCACAGTTGATCACTCTCATTTTTCCTTCCTTCCTTCTTTTCCTTTTCCTTTTCCTTTTCCTTTTCCTTTTTCTTTTTCTTTTCCTTTTCCTTTTCCTTTTTCTTTTTCTTTCTTTTTCTTCCACCCTCCCTCTCTTTCTCCTTCCCTTCCCTTCCCTTCCCTTCTCTTCCTCTCTTTCTTTCTTTCTTTCTCTCCCTCTCTCTCTCTCTCTCTCTCTCTCTCTCTCTCTCTCTCTCTCTTTCTTTCTTTCTCTTTAATGACACATTATCTACCTGACTTACCAAGAGAAACTCTCCCCTTTTTCCTCCTACTCTACTACTCTATTGGTGACTCTTTCTTGAGTTTCTTTCACAGTCCCTCATATTTTCTCTAACCTCTTGATCTTAAAGGGCCTTAGTAATATGGGCCCAACATTCCCAGGTCTTCTGATATTTTGAGTAAAACCCAAAACCTGAATATTTGTCTGAAATTTCCCGATTTTTAAATTTTGCCCACTACCCCCAAAAAGCTCATACTGATATTTAACCAGTGGAATGAGTTTACAAATTTTGAACTAGTAGGTGCTGACTCTAACATTAACCTAGAAGGTGATGGTATAGTTATCTTAGAGCAGAGCTGGTGCAGGTTTCATCTGTCTCAAAATGAATTGGGAGAATGAACATTCCTATGGCAATATTACAGGTTAGAAAAAACTACCACTCTCTATAAAATACATTTGAACATGCAGTAGTAGTATAAAATGGTGCCCCTATACATGGCAGGCCATTCATTCACAGCTTAAATCTAATCCTTAAGAAAGATACATTGCAGCTGCCAGGTGGCATGGTGGTTAAGGTGCTGGACTTCCCTATGACTGACTATGGTTTGAGTCCTGGACCTGGCAGTGTGCTTTCTCTCTTTGCTTTGCTTCTCTCTCTCTCTCTCCCTCCCCCTCTCCCTCTCCTCCCTCCCTCCTTCCCTCCCTCCTTTCCTCTCTCTCTCTCTCGCTCTCTCAATAAATAAATAAATAAATAAATAAAAACTAAATAATTAAAAAAAAGAAAGATGCATGAATCAACATGGGGGTCCTCACTCTTAAGTACAATATATTGAAATGATATTATATCAGGAAAATTCTATTGCTATAAATTGATGCTGCTTCTCCACCTTTCTTCCTGTCAATGATGAAACAACATGTATACATTACACCCAACTCATTGTTTTAAATTTGTTTTTTGCCATAGGGCATGTATACTAGTCAGAGAGAGCCAAAGAAGGGAAATGTGGGAAATCATCCCCCATAGAGGATGGTCACTCTGCAATCCCTTCTCTTCCAGTCTCCTCTCAGGATTTTGGGTGTGCACATAAATACACCCTGCATGAATTTGAAGCCACAGGGTCTGGGACTCAAAGTGCAATTAGCCATGTATTAGTGCAGCACTTTAACTACCATGCTGTATCTTGGCCCCTCATGCCCAACTCTTTAAAAGGGAATAGAATTGAAGATAGCTAATGACTGTAGACTCAGACATGAAAAGCAACTTTAATGAAAGTATTAATTAGATCATTCTAAGGCCTAATATTGTGCCAATCACTATGGTGAACCTAAGAGAAAATTATGATACATCATCTGTCTTTAAGGAGTTACTAAAGAATGATATGAGCCAGTTAGGACTCTTCTGTATCTAACAAAATGGTGCAATCTTCTATTACCACTACATACTATATTTAAAGAGTATGGTCTCTGAAGGTGGACTGCTTATGGTTGAATCACAATGCTATCATTTAATAGCTGTCTGACCTTGAGCAGTTTGTATGACCACTAAGTTTTGACTAGTGGTCTCACAGTTTGTAAACTCTAAACGATTGTTTTTTTTTACTCTAACATTAACCTAGGAAGTGATGGCCTACTATGGCTATGTGACCTGTGGTTTGTTTCTGCACTGGATGAAGACTCATTTGTTTATTCAGTGTAGCTGTTAGGTATGTACACTGAACAGGCAAATTAAAGTGCTTACTCTCATGGAGATTACATTCTATAGTGGGGGGAGGGAACATATGCATGACAAATATATTCACAAGACAACACCAGCTAATGCTTACAGTGAGACTAAAACAGGGTCATGTTAAAGGAATGATTGTGAGACCAATTTAAGTTGAGTGGTCATGAATGACTTCACAGAGAAAGTGACATATAAGCTGAGACCTGAATGACAAGAAGGTCTGAGGGAAGTGTGTTACAGTTAAAGTGAACAGCAAGTGCAAAGGTCATGAAATGGGAACAGACTTGTTATGTTTAATAAAGATAAAGGAGGCAGGACCAGCTGTTGATGTAATGGCTATGTCACTGGACTCCCATGTAGTTGACTGCGGTTCGAGTCCTGGACCCAGTGGCTTAAACTCAACGCTGGGTGCATGTGCGTGCGTGCCCAAGACCCCAAGAGGAGAATGGAGGAGAAAAAAAAAAAGAAAGAAAGGTAAAGTAGGGATAGAGCATAATGAGCCAGGAGAAAATAGAACTAGATGATGCTGAAAAGGCAGGTCTGATCCAGTTACATATTATGGACCAGAATAAGAAGTTGCTTTTTATCAGTAATCAGACGGGAAAAAAATTTAAAAAGAGAGTGTTTTGAGCTGGAGAGGAACATGTTCAGACTTCCATGTAAAAAATATCACTTTGGTTTCTCTGG
>NW_006206561.1:649138-655479 GCF_000334495.1 Tupaia belangeri chinensis
AAACAAACAAGGAAACTAAGTCATGAAGCAGTTATCAGTTGAGTGAAAATGTGGTGGTAGGTTGGATTGTGCAGACAGCTATGGAAATAGGAAGAGGTAAATAGATCTTAGATGAATATTGAAGGATAAGCTGACAAGACATACTGATGCACTAGATGTGAGAAATCACTGAATAAAGGAAGACTCCAATTGCTTCTGACTTAAGGAACCGAGAATCATGGTGGTATTAACTGAGAGAGAATACTTGGGGAAAAAAACAGGATCTAACTCAGAATTGCTTTCATCCACATAGCATCAATGCTAACATAAATTAAGCATTACAAACATTATCTATCTTAAAAAGGAACTTTGAAAAGTTCATAGAAAAACTGAATTAAAGTATGAGTTTATTTTGATGCAAAGGATTGTAATCGATGCACAGCTTTTTTCATAATATACATTTTCCATGAAGCTTTTGAGGTTCTTTCCTATGTCTGTTTTTACTACCACCACTATTGCTACTAGCTGTGATATTTTTTAACCCTTATTATATGACAAACATTGTGTTAACCATCAAAATAACTCTGTGAAGTAGGTACTATTATTAAAGATGATAAATTTATTGGATAACTTGCTGGATGATGCGTGACTAGAGACATGACAAATGGTGAAGCTGATACACAGATCTGACTTTAGAACTCACATACATAATCAATTTGTTACTGTCTTCTCATTTATAGTCTATATTTACTGTTCTTTCTAGTAATCTGTATTTGTATATCACAACAAATAAGACATGATTACTTACATTACTTCCTGCCCCTATAAAGTTCTGTGCTTCTTTCTGTTTTGAGTTTCCTCAGTGTTCCCATAGCAACACTTCTTCAGGGTACAGTGTTTTTGGGTGATGAGTATGGAATTCTACTATTGAAGATGGACAAAAAAGGGCAGTGATATATTCTAAATTCATGAAAATGATAAAACAGGAATCAGAAATAGATCCAGACTATTTGTCTTTCAGTTTCTAAACATTATACAGAAGTACTTAAATGTTTTCTACCAAAGACAAATGATGGAGGATCTTTGTAAGCAGTATATCCTTAACTGGCTCTTGTTTTTTTTTTTTTTACTTTTCTATAAAGCGTGTGCATTCATCAGAGAGAGACAGAGGCAGTGAGAGGGAAAGTGAGAGATCACCCCCTAGAGGGAATGGCCTTCTACTCCATTCTCCTCTCAGGATTTTGGGCACTCATTCACACATGCCCAGCCTATTTTTCAAGTCTCAAGATCTGGACTTGAACTGTGCAGTTGGCCATGAGAATCCAGCCACCATGACATTCATGTCACCTGTTGGCCATGGCTCTTTCTCTTTATCTGTTTACTGTGACTCCCAAATTGCCAAGATAAAAGTACAATGGATCAATTAAAAAATGGTATATGTACATCTCTCTCTCCCTCTCTCTCCCTCTCTCTCTCTCTCTCTCTAGATATATATATATATATATATATATATATATAAAAGTGTGTTAGAATGAACATAATTAGATGTCTAAAATATATGGTTATGTTTTTCAGGAACTCATTGCATGAAAACACTTCCATCCTTTCTCCTTAAGGCTGAAATGTTTTATGGTGGAATAGAAATTAGAGTGCATTTCTCCCTAATTACAGTTCTGGCTGTTTTGTTTGTTTTTAATAAAAGAAATATTTTTTTAAACCAATATCATTTTAGCTCTCATGTATCCATAATTCATTAAACCAATATTTATTAAGTACTCCCTGTGTGAAAAGTACTGAAAGCAGCAAAAACAAATGACAAGGCTCCTGACTTCTAACAGATTAAGAGGGGAATTAGGACATGTATATAAATTATAATCAAACAAGCATAACTCAGATAAAAGGCAGGATCACATGCAGTTCTGCTTATAATTGAATCCTAGGAAACACAGTAGAGCAACTAAACATATTTTTAAAAGTTTGAATATTTAAGTATTTACTGTAGTGTCTTGACAAATATCAAGGGGGGACCAATTTGTAACCCACGGCAACACTTAAAGCTATCTTTTTACATTATTTTTACTCTTAATTTTTCTTTTTAGTTCTTTTTATTTTATTTTATATTTTTGGTCATAGGACATGTCCAGAAATATGAGTGAGAGACACAGAAAAGGAAAATGATAAATCATCCCCCAAGGGGGGATACCTCAATCCCGTCTCCATTCCCTTCATGGAAATTTGGGCACATATGCAAAGTGTTCAGTGTGATTTTCAAGTCACCAGGTCCAGAATTCAAACTGCAGCTGACCATGTGGAAATCCAGTGCTCTAACCAACACACTGGCCCTGATCTCCTTTTTAAAAAAACCTTTTATTTTGGGACCAGCAGTTAGCATAATGGCTACGTTGCTGGACTCCCACGTAGTCAACCGTGGTTCGCATCCCGGACCCGGTGGCTTAAAAACTCACGCCGGGCGCATGTGTGTGCATGCCCAAGAACCTGAGAGGAGAATGGAGGAGAAGGGATTGTGGCATGGCCATCCCCTCTGGAGGGTGATTTCTCGCTTTCTGTCTCTCTCTGTCTGGCGAGCGCACGCACCCTATAGTGAAAACCTCTCAAAACAAACAAACAAACAAACAACTTTTATTTTTGGAGAACTTTTTCTTTAGATTTTTGCCATAAGGCACATTTTCTTGCCAGTGAGACAGAGAGAGGGAAAGTAAGAAATCACACCCAGGGGAATGGCCATGCCACAATCCTTTCTCCATTCTCCTCTCAGAATTTTGTGCGCATACCCATACATGCCTGGCAGTTTTTTCTTCAAGCCTCTGAATCTGGGACTCAAACTGAGCAGTTGGCCATGTGGATTCTAGCTGCCTTAACCTCCATGCCATCTGCTGGCCCTAATGTCTTTCTTTTTATCACATATGAGACAAAATGATTGTGTGCTATAAGAAAGATTTAGTAGTATAAGTAGAGAGGAGCAGAAGATGGCATGTTACTTACAGAATCGTGGGTATTTGAGATGGTTCTTGAGGATCTAAAAAGATGGTGATAACAGAGGTCTTCCCAGGCACATGAAAAAATATTCAAGGGCAAGGGGGCAGTAAAACATGGGATGTGTAAAGGCAAAGGCAAAAACAGAAGGAGATTAGTTTGGCTGGAACCTGGGTTCATCAATGTCTTTTTTTTTTTTTTTCGTTCTGGAATATAAACCTAATAATAACTTTTGCTAAATTTATGGAGGTTTCAGATGTTTATTGGAGTGTAAGATTTTAAGACATTGACTAATTCTTAGAAAGGTAGCTAAAAAACAACAAATTAACACTTTAATTTTTACTTAGGTAAGAGGCATATTTTTAGCAGAGGATGCTATGGAGAAAGTTTACATTTTAAAGGGGGGTAAATTCTGTTCTATGACCCAACCCTTACTAAAGAAAGGCAATGAAGCTGATTCCAGCACTGCTAATCAGAGCATATACTACAATGAAATTATTTTCTCTGGGATGGGATGAATTTGCACTGAGCCATTCCTCTCTGTCTCACCGCTGTAAAGAGTGATCTACCTTGGGGGACCAGCAGTTGGTGTAATGGCTATGTCGCTGGACTCCCATGTAGTCGATCGCAGTTCGAGTCCTGGACCCAGCGGCTTAAACTCCCACCGGCCATGTGGGCATGCATGCCCAAGATCCCGAGAGGAGAATGGAGGAGAAGGGACTGTAGCGTGGTCATCCCCCCTGGGGGGTGAATTCTCGTTTTTCTGTCTCTGTTTCTTTCTGGTGAGTGCACATGCCCTATAGCAAAAGCCTGTCCCCCCAACAAAAAAAGAGTGATCTACCTTGGCAAGATAACTTAGTATTTGGTGGGTACAATCTATATTTATGGCTCTGAAACAGTAATTTTGAGTCTATTAAATCTTAAACTCTTGAATTTCAGGAAAAAACTTTAAAATAAGTATAACACATGAAATCATAAAAATGTTAAATCTGCCCATAAGCCCACAAAATGTAAAACCCAAGTGTAAGGGCCAGCAGATGGCACAGCAGGTAAGACAGCCAGACTATCTGAATCCTGGACCAGGCATCTTAAAATACATGTTGGGTATGTGTGCCTATGGGCCTAAAATCTAAAATCCTGACAGGAGAATGGAAGAATGGAGAGGGTAAGGTAATGTAGCACAGCTATCCTTTCTGGGGAGTGTTTTCTCATTTCCCCACCCCCCATCACTACCTGTCTCCAGCAAGAGTGCACATGCCCAACTATAAAAACAAACAGAAAACAAATGTAAATAGTCTCAATGAATCTTTTACTAAACAACAGTTACAGGCCAGCTCCATAGCCTGGTGGTTAAGGGAACCAGATCCCACATGGCCAATTGTGGTTCTATCTCTGGCTTCAGTGGCTTGAAAAACATGCCCCGTGTGTGTGTGTGTGTGTGTTTAAATGGAAAAGGAATTGTGGCATGACCACACACCATTGTGGGGTGCTTTCTCCTTCTCTCCTGCAAAGCACACATGCGCTCTATGAATTAAAAAACAAACAAACGAACAAAACCAAAAGCGTTGTGAAAACAAGTTGTGGCGTAAGAGATTTGTGTGGTCCCCTGCTATGACATCCTTCCTTTCCGGGGTCCCACCCTAGGCTTCCACTGCCTTCCCCTTTGGTTTTCTTTCTATTGGGCCCTGTCCTGTGTCCTCTGTGCAGCTTCATAATCCTTTGCTATCCCTTTCCCATTCTCCACCTCACTCGAGTTATTTCTAAATGTGCCATTGTGACAAACCTCCCATCTTTGCCCTTTTTGTTTTTACTCACTCTTAGTTACCTCATCTAACACACACACAGGCAGGAGCTCCCTTGGTTTGCCACTTCATCACGTAGATCAGTGCCTGTTCCCTCCTTTATTCCAGAGAAATAGATGGCCTTTCCAAACCTATCTGCCATGGTTTAGATATGGTTTGTCTCCCAAATTTCCATGTACTAGAAGCTTCATCCTCATTGTAATAGTATTGAAAGGTGGTGGAATGTTGAGACTCTGGGGCTCAGTGGGCAGTGTTTAGATCATGGAGGCACTGCCTTCATGAAGAGATTAATATTGTCTCATGGGAGGGAGGGAGTTCTCACACTCACAGTAAGAGGCTGGTTGTTACAAAAGATGACTACCCACAGATATCTCTCTGTAAGCACCTGCTTTCCTTTCTGCTTCTGTAGGCCATGTGATGTAGGATGAGAGGTCAGCCAGATACAGGCCACATGCTCTTGAACTTTCTAGTTACCAGAATCATGAGCAAAAACAAACCTCTATTTTTTTCTTTTTTAATGAGAGGGAAGGAATGAGAGGATGAAGGAAGAAGAAATATTTTTTTTCTACAGGGTCTCACCATGATGCAATCTTCCCACCCAAGTCTCCCAGTTATCTAGGACTATAGGCAGGTGCTTCAATGCCTGTGTTTAGGTTGGTACTAAATTAGAACCTGGGCCTTCCATGTGGGTCTAGCATCATGTAGTGGTACCTTACTGCTTGTGCCACACTGGCTAGGACAAAACTCTATTCTTTATAAATTACCCAGTCTCAGTTATTCCTATTTACCAAGTGAGTAATATGTTAAAACAACATCCAGAGGCCAGCAGGTGGTATGGTGGTTGCAGTACTGGACTTCCAAGTGGCCCACACAGGTTGAGTTTCACACAGGTTGAGTTTCAGACCTGTTGACTTGCTTTCTTACTTTCCCTCTCACTCTGTCTTCTCTCTGGTGAGCACACATGCCCTAAAGTAAATGAAATTGGTAACAAATATAGTTAAATAATTATTAAAAAAAATCCAAGCCAATAAATTTGCTTTGTATTTCTGCGAATATTTATTGTACTTTTTCAAAACGGAAGTGTATATCTATCCTCTAAATGTCCTCTATCTCCTGCCCTCTACCGAATATTGTCCTATATCAGGCACCCCATTGCTTCCTGTCCCTTGACCCCGAGACCACTGTCCTAGTTAATACCTTATTTGTGAAATGTTATTCTAGATCCTTCTATACTTACTCAAACAGAAATCTATAACATAAAGCAAACAAAAATCTACAAATATGCAAAGCATACGTGCTATATACACATATATTCAAACTTACAAATCTTCTGGGGCGGATTTTATTTTATAAAGACCAAAAGGGATCTTCTTGTTAAAAGAAAAATACTTGGGGCCAGCAGGTGCTGTAGTAGTTAAGATGCTGGACTCACACATGGTCACAGAGTCCTGGACCCCGGTGGCTTCAAACTCGTGCCTGGTGTGTGTGTGTGCGCGTGCCCAGAATTCCAAGAGGAGAATGGAGAAGGGATTATTACATGGCCAGTCCCCCCCCCCCCGGGGGGGG
>NW_006206561.1:656131-662124 GCF_000334495.1 Tupaia belangeri chinensis
TTGCATGGGCCGGCCCCCCCCCCCCGGGGGATGATTTCTTGTTTTATGTCCATCTGGTGAGCACATGTACCCTATAGCAAAAATTTCTCAAAAATAATAGTATCATGGCTATGCCTCTGATGCAGTGTGCATGTTCTTATTCTTTTATGCACTTATGTTTTAAAACTTTCTTTTGAAATTTCCTTCTCTGAGTCAAGTTGCTCCAATATTCAAAATAACTTTCTCACCATCTTATATCCCTTGTATCCCACTTCACTCCTCTTCTTCAAGCCAAGAGTCCTTGAAGAACTTCCTCTCACTGGCTCCACTTCAATTCCACTCACTCCCCAGTTTGGCTTCTGCCCACACCACGCTTTGGACATGCTCAAAGATCCAAAGTAATTGCCAGACCCAATGACATTCCTCAGAGCCTATCAGCCTTCATAGTCTTTTGATTCTTTTTTTTTTTTTTAACATATATACAATCACATTGTTTAGCTTACAAAGTGAACATTTCAGTATGTGAACTTATCTCCCCAGTCCAGTTGATCAAAATATCTTCAACCAGTACACACCTCCCCATCTTGTCAATGCTGTTCTGAAGCACATTATTGCCTGCATTGTTTTCAGCTGGGGACAATTTTGCCCTCTAGTGGACACGTGGCAATATTTGGAGATGTTCTGGTTGTCACACGTCGGAGTGAGAGGAGGTACATGTGCAAGGTGGTGGTAGTGCAAAGGGTTACTGGCATCTACTGGGCAGATGCTAGGGATTTTGCCAAACATCCTACAATGCACAGGACAGACCCCTGAAATAAAAACTGGCTGTAGATGCCATGAATGTCAAGGTTGAGAAATCCTGCCCTACTGACATACAAACAAGACCAAGGACATTGACAATTACAGGCCCTTTACTAACTAGGGATCTGGCCCCTAGTACCTTGACTCTTCTCCTCCATTCTCCTCTCGGGATCTTGGGCACGCACGCACGCACGCACACACACGCACCGGGCATGAGTAGCTGTCCATATCCTCCCCAACAGAAGATAGCCCAAAGTCACGTCTAACAGCTGCAGAGATAAACCAGGCTCATGATAGCTTTTCAGTCTCTAGTCTCCAGGCCCTGTTCAGGCTCCTCCAGTTGTGTCCAGGCATAATTCCTCCCCATCCTTCCACCTGTGGGCTAAGCTGACCAAGTAGTACCCATTAACTTATAGTCATCAGCGAGAAGTGGACCGTCCTCCCACCTGCCTCTTACTCATACCCACTCCCATCCTCCCCACTTTTCCCTCTCTAGGTTCATTTCCCATTGAGTCACATTTCTGTTCTATTTCATGTCTTTTAATTCACCAAGAATACTGCAATCAGATTTCCCTTTCTATCTTGGTAATGGGTTAAAGGAGAGAATTTCTCAAGACAGCACTAGGCTTTGGGCTCATGACCTAGACTAGTGATCCCTCTGGGCACTATTCATCACCATCAGCAGACTCACCTCTTTGGTAGCAACACGAGCTCTATGTTTTTCACTTCTGAGGACTCTTGGCATGCAGGAATTCCCCTGACTTGCCACATCCCACTGCAAATACCCAACCAGTTTCAACATTTTTTTATTTTTATTTTTTTGGAGAGGTTTTTGCTATAGGGTACCTGCGCTTGCCAGACAAAGAGAGAGACATAGAGACAGAAAGCGAGAAATCACCCCCCAGGGGGATGGTCACGCCGCAATCCCTTCTCCTCCATTCTCCTCTTGGGATCTTGGGCAGGCACGCACACGTGCCCGGCATGAGTTTAAAGCCACCAGGTCTGGGAGACGAACCGCGGTCGACTACGTGGGAGTCCAGCGACATAACCATTATGCTAACTGCTGGTTCCCTCAACATTTTTTTTTTCTTTTTTGGAGAGGTTTTCGCTATAGGACGTGTGTGCTCGCC
Organism: Tupaia belangeri chinensis; assembly: GCF_000334495.1. NCBI lineage: Eukaryota > Metazoa > Chordata > Mammalia > Scandentia > Tupaiidae > Tupaia > Tupaia belangeri. The sequence continues at coordinate 658,042 of NW_006206561.1, forward strand.
ACCCCCCGGGGGGATGGTCAGGCCGCAATCCCTTCTCCTCCATTCTCCTCTCAGGATCTTGGGCACACACGCACACGCGCTCGGTGTGAGTTTTAAGCCACGGGGTCCGGGACGCGAACCACGGTCGACTACATGAGAGTTCAGCTACATAGCCGTTACTCTAACTGCTGGTTCCCAACATTTTTTTTTTTTTGATTTTTTTTCCTTTGGGGCCCGTCCGGCATGAGTTTTAAGCCACCGGGTCCAGGACACGAACCGCGGTCGACTACGTGGGAGTCCAGCGACATAGCCATTACGCTAACTGCTGGTTCCCTCAACATTTTATTTTTTGATGATGAATTTTTGTGTGAAATTGCTCTCCCAGTGTCAGGAGATGGCACAGTAGTTAAGGTGTCAGGCTACCACATGGCCAACTGCAGTTCAAGTCCCAGACCTGGTGGCTTGAAAATCATGCCAAGTATGTGTGCATGCATGCCCATAATCTAGAGAGGAGAATGGAGAACAAGGGATTGTGGCATGACCATCTACTGTGGGTGTGAATCTCATTTCTCACTTTCTTTCTGTCTCTGGTGAGCACATGTGCCCTACTCAGAAACAATTGTTCTCCTGGTGCCAATTTCTGACTTGAAAATAATCTAGTTGTCCTGAACAGAAACCCAATTAATTTAGCTTGAGAAAACAGGATGTGTGTATAGTGGATTTTCACTTGGCGCAACTGCAAGAACAAGTGCAAGTGAAAAATGGTGAAAATCTGCTCTCTCACTCTCTCTGGAATCACACAATGAATGCTTCTCTGCACCTGTCTGCTTCCTGGAACCTAATGCTTGTGTCCTCCAAAAGACACTCACCTGTTAAAGACTCAGTCTGCTCCCCCAGACAGGGCCTGGCTCCAACTCCAAGTGACACATGTGGTCCATGACCATCCTGATTGTGAAATTTCCTGTTAATTCCCTAGTGTGAGAATCTGATAGGCTAAGGATGTCTGTCTGTGTCCAGCAAATTCCACTCCTGATCTAAGGCCTAGGTTGGGGAGGGGATAGTGGGGTATTACACATGTGGCTGGGCTGCCAAGGGTTACCAGACTATTTGGAGACCCAAATAGAAGCAGTAGTAGTTCTGGGGTACTGAATGCTAAAGTGCTGGAACACAGGTCATCAAAACACGTCTGTCTCTCTTCCCCAACCTCCCAATATATATACCCCTCTTACTGGGGTACTGACAGGAGGCTGTCAGTCTGTTCTCCAATACTTAATGGTTGGTTAATGTGCTAGATTCCCACGTGGTTAACTGCAGTTTGAGTCCCTGGCCTGGTGGCTTGCTTCTTCATTTTCCCTCTCTCTGTGGTCAAATAGATAGATAAACAACAAAATTATAACAAAACAAAACAAAAAACTAGTTGACAGGACCAGCAGACTTACGTCGCTGAACAACCATGTGGTCAACTGCATCCCGGAACTGGAGGCTTGAAACTCATGCCTGATATTTGTATGCCCAACATCCCGAGGAGAATACAGAAGGGATTGCAGCATGGCCATCCTCCCGGGGAGGTGATTTCTCGATTTCTGTCTATCTCTCCGGCAAGCACACACACTCTATAGCAAAAATCTGTCTTTAAAAATATAGCTGAGTACCCAAGTTAGAGCATATATAATAATGAGATTTGCTTAGCTTACATTTTGGGGCAAGCCCAAGGTCCAGAGGATGCATGTGGTAAGGGTTTTGTTGGTGGTGGGAACACTCTGCAGAGGCCCGACATGGTGTAAGACATCACATGGCGAGAGCGCAGGAGCATGCGTGCCTGTCTTTTATAAAGCTACCAGGGATCAATCATGGGAGCCTCACCTTTTAATACCATAATTGGATTAAGTTCCCACTCTCAACACCAATATAATAGCTTACCAAATTTTAACACATGCATTTTTTAAAGTTTATTTATTCTATGAACAAGAAAAATACAGGAGCAAAGAAACAGCACCTGGAATAGGGTCTTAACTTTGTGGTCCACCTTCAGCTTTAGCCAGCTCCTTATTATAGACACAGGATTTCTAGGCATACTCAGGGAGGTTTACAGACAAAAACCAGAAAATTTACCATGTGGGTCAGTCTCCCAGAGCCACAAGTCTCCCTCTACTGTCTGGTCCCCCATACATAAACTTTTAGGGTACACGTTCAAACTATGGTACACCGCTCCCCCCTACCACCCCTCCATGCCACCCTGCACCCTCCCCAACTCTTAAGAGAAAATTGATTTCCTTCTGGAACATGTTTCAGAAGTTACTATCCCCGGATTCATGAACTTTGTACCAAGATTTCCCTCCCACAGCGAAAGCAAATTCTCCTCTGTGAGAAATTCAGGGCTTTACCCGAAGGGTTGTCCCAACCACCAGGACTGCAAAACCCTGGAAGTCTTCCCTGCTGATGGGCTTCAGAGTCACTCCGGTCTCTCTGCGCTTCTTGAGGGTCTATTCCCTGGGCCCTCACATCAGACGATAGGCCATCAAAAGCTCCTGAGGAGGGAGGCATCTGAGGTGGAGCTGCTGCTGGGACCGTTGCTGCTGCTGAAGTTGGTGTGGGTGGGGCTGAGCAGGGGGAGAAGGGCATGAGTCTATGTGTGTGCCCAGGGAGGGAGATGATCAGGGAAGGGTGATGGTGAGGCTGTGGACACAGGCCTCGGGGTCCCAAAGAGAATGCATGAATGTTTCCACCTACCTGAGACTTCGTTCCCTCTGCAAGGGTCTATTCCTTGAACCCCCACATCAGACCACAGGTTAACAGAGGCTCCCAAGGAGGGCGGCATCTGAGGTGGAGCTGCTGCTGGGACCGTTGCGGATGGAGCTGCTGGGGCTGATCAAGGGAAGAATGGCATGAGTTTGTGTGTGCATCCAGGCAAGGGTGCTGGTGAGGCTATGGACCCAGGCCTGAGGGTCCTAGAGGTAACACAGGTCTGTTTCCACCTACCTGAGATCTCCAACCCTTGGTGAGAGAGTAGTCCCTGGGCCCCCACATCGGACCACAGGTTAATAGAGGCTCCCAAGGAGAGAGGCATCTGAGGTGAAGCTGTCACTGGGACCGGTGCTGCTGGTGGAACTGGTGTGGGTGGGGCTGAGCAGACAGAGAAAAGCAAGAGTATGAGTCTGCATCCATGCAGGGAGATAATCAGGAAGGGGTGCTGGTGAGGCTGTGGACCCAGGACTCAGGGTCCCATAGAGAATGCATGGCTGTTTCCACCTACCTGAGACCTCCTTCCCTCTGCGAGGGTCTATTCCCTGGGCCCCCATAACAGACCACAGGTTATAAAATGCTCCCAAGGAGGGAGGCATCGGAGGTGGAGGTGGAACTGCAACTGGGATCGTCGCTGCTGAAGGAGCTGAGCAAGGGTAGAAGGGCATGAGCATGAGTGTATGCCCAGGCAGGGAGATGACCAAAAGAGGTACTGGTGAGGCTGTGGACCCAGGCCTCTGAGTCTCAGAGGGACCCAGAGGAAATGCATGGCTATTTCCAAATACTTGAGATCTTCCCCTCTCTGTCCACTGGCTCTCCATTCCACCCTGCAGTGTATAATTTGTCCTCTCCCCTCCCCCACCAGAGCTCCTCCCTCATACCTCCTCCCAGCCCCTTCCATACCCACCCCTCACAGCTCCTCCCCTGCCCCTCCCCAACCAGGCTCACACACCTCCTCCTCTCCCCCCACCTGACCAGGCTCTTCCTCCCCTCGCCCCCAACCTCGATTTCTCTCTTCTTCCCCCTCACCTGTTCCTTGTGTCACAGTCCCTCCTGCAGTAGCTAGGCCTGGCCCTTCTGCTGCCTGTTCCCACTCTTGTTGTGGCTCCTTGTGAGACCCTAGCTGATGGACAGAAGTGGGCAGGTCTTAGGAGAGCTCTGTTCTAGGGGCTGAGAGGGAGAGGTAGGACAGGGACACTGGCTCTGGCCTTGGGCAGAGGGAAGGGTGGGGCATGAGTGGACACCGGGTAGAACGAAGGATGGGGCAGGGTGCAGGACCCGGCTTCCTGGCTTTGGGCAGGATGAGAGCCAGTTAGAGAGGGAGTGATCTTACTGCTTGAAGGAGCTTCCACCGCAGCAGGT
>NW_006206561.1:662159-663266 GCF_000334495.1 Tupaia belangeri chinensis
TGCCACAGCCTGAAGCCTGCTGCCTTGCGATCCAACTCCTGCTGTGCCGTTAGCTCCTTCAGGTCAGAGGCCAAAGCCTGTGCGGCCGACCTGTGCATCTTGGCCAGGTCATGCAGCCACTGCTCTCTGTGCCTGTGCAACTCCTGCTGCCTATGGGCAAAGCGCACGGCCAGGGCCAGGCTGCCCCAAGTGCAGGCCTCCTTGGCCTCACCAGGCAAGTTGGTATCCTCTAGGATGGCCCTGAGCTTGTCTTCCACCTCATCCCAAGACAAAGCTGTATTCTCCAAGTAGAACTCGGGGCCATTCGCATGCCTGGCCATTTTCTCACTGATAAAGGCCACCACCTTGCTATTATGGAACCCACCACAGGGGTCTCCGGGTTTCAGGGACATGATGGCGGTAGACCTTTGTGAATTTGCTGGCCCTACTGAGATAAATCACCAAGTTGTCAGAACCCACATTCCCCACATCTCCTATCCCCTTGCTTTCCCCCTCAGATCCCAACCCTAATGACCCCAGCCTAGTTAAGCCCCACCCACTCTAAGACACCTCTCACCAGGCCTCACTTCTCCAGCTAGGGGCCTGAAGTACAGGCCGACCATGCTCACCTATCAGGCCCAAAAAGGGAACACGATTGTGCTCCCTCTCTAGGTCGCCAAGAAAGGGCGACTTGCGGCTGACGCCAGAGATTTATACTTCAGGACGGTTCCAACTTTCAAAGACTTGGGGGTGGTGGGAGAGAGTATATGAGGAAGGCCTCTCTCTTTCTCTCCCAAGGATATAAGGGTACTTGCCACAAAGGTGAAAGTCCTTAAAGTTGGGAAGAAACAGTAGTGGTCAAGACAGACTCAGAAACAATCAAATGAAGCCCTCACAATAGAGTAAAAAAAGTACCCCCCCCATAATGGTTTGTCCCATGGGGGTGGGGGAAGCCCCCCTTCTGAAGATGGAGTGTTCTAAGTGCGCGAACCACTCAGTGGCCTTTGGCGCCCACCCAACCCGCTCATCTCCCCCACACCTAACCCCCACTCTTCTTCCTTATTCCTCTCCACTCCTCCCCCACACTCCTTCTCCTTTCTCTGCACTGGCACTGTCCTTGTACCCCCC
>NW_006206561.1:663321-688772 GCF_000334495.1 Tupaia belangeri chinensis
CCTTTTCCTGTACCCCCCCTCCACGCATTCCCCCCTCCTCTGCACTGGCTCCTCCCCCATGCCCTGTACTCCCCCATCCCCTCTCCCCTGTCCCTGCACTCACCCTTCCCTGGCCCCATCCCTGCACTCTCGCTTCTCCTGCCTGTCCAGTACTCTCTGCTCCACTCCCCCTCCCCGTTTCCGAAGTCCCCTCTCCCTGCATTCCCACTCCCCCATCCCGCACTCCCTCCTTCTCCCATCCTCCCATCCCTGCACTCCCCCTTCTCCCATCCCCTCACTCTCTCCCCCACTCCACCTCCCCAGTTCCCGAAGTCCCCTCTCCCTGCACTCCCCCCTTCCTTGGTCCCCATCCCTGCACTCCCGCTTCTCCTGTCTGTCAGGTACTCTCTCCCCCACTCGTTCTCCCCATTTCCAAAGTCCCCTCTCCCCACATTACCCCCCCATCCCACACTCCCACTTCTCTCCCATCCCTACACTCTCTCCCCCACTCCCCCTCCCCAGTTCCCGAAGTCCCCTTTCCCCACACTCCTCTCTTCTCTGGCCCCCATCCCTGCACTCCCACTTCTCCTGTCCTTTGCTCTCTCCCACTCTCCCTTCCCAGTTCCCGAAGTCCCCTATCCCCTCACTCGCCCCTTCCCAGGCCCCCATACCTGGAATTCCACTCACCTTTCCTGAGTCCCCACCTTCCCTGCACTACCATCCCACTCCCCTGCTCTCCTCACACCTCTTCCCCTTTTCCATATTCCTTATTCAGCCCATGTCCTTCCACCCTACCTCCTCCCACCCCACCTGGCTCCCTACTCCCCCCATTTGTCTCACCTGTACTTCCCTCTTACCATCCCCCATGTGAAAAATTCTGTAGCTCCTCTTAAAGTCTCCTGACTTATAGTACAAGGATTACTGAACTTTTTTTGTAAATGTCCAGATAGATATTTGAGGCTTTATGGACAGAGGATCTGCATCCCAACTACTTGTAGCATGTAAATAGCTATAAAACCATTAAAACTTTATTTACTGAAACAGCCATTTGGTGACTGGCCTTCTGGCACAGAGATAATGAGAAGCTAGATCCCACATGATATGGTAATAACATTTGAATCCCTGGCCTGGTCAGCCTGAAATGTGCCAGGCATACCTGCATACGCTGGAAATCCTATGGGCTGGAGACGGGAACATAGCATGACCAGACCCTATGGATAGTGCTTATCTCTCCCTCTCCTTCTAATGTGTAGATGCATGTACTCTATCATGAATAGAGAAAAAAACAACTCTTCAAAAAAACAAATAAAAAAACAGGTAGTTGGCATGATTTGACCTGTAGTTTGTCAACTCTTGACATAGAGTCACATTTCATGTATGTCCCAAAGACAGCTAAAATCCATATATTCATAATGTAACTCACCCTTTCCCTATATAAATAGAAATTTTAAAGAAATAAGATTTAACATACTTTATTTGAGCAAAGAGCGATTCATGAATTGGTCAGTACTCAGAACCATAAGAGGTATAGGGAGTACTACCTAGTAACAGTAGTGAGCTTTTGGAGGCCAACTTCCCAAGCAAAGTAGAGAAATCATCTGATTGGTTACCTTATTTGGGGCTGGAACTCAGCTGTTTAATTCCTAAGTTAGGCTTCAGTATGCTAAGTGAGATTGTGGTTTCTTAGGTAGAAATTCAAAGTATAGCCTTAGGCGGATGGACTCCTGCTTATTTAACACCTCAAACCAGCTCTTGGTGGTATTAAAATAAATACTGCTATGTTGCCGAATACAGAAACCTCAAGATCATGGAGACCTACTTCCCTTTAATAACAAATCAATTCATTCACCAAGTCTTGTTACTATTACCTCAGAAATTTCTCACATACCCATTCACACATAGGAAATGACCATGTTCTTCCTAAGTAATCTTTGTCTTTTATACTTTCCTAATTCCTAATTGCTTCCTAGTCTTTCTTGTGATCTTGCTACCTTTAAGTTTAAAAAACATTTGATGGCTCCTTGTCACATATACCTTATCCTGCATGAGAGCCTCACCCGAGACTACTTTTATATTTTAGCTCTTTTCGCTCTTTGCTTCCATTTTTTATACACTCAAAAGACTAAACTGTATAGATATACAGTCTTTAAAAAATATTTCTGATAAAGAGCATGTGTACATACACTAGAGGGAGGAGGAGAAGCACCCTGGACATGGTGTTGTCAAGCTGTGATCCTTTTTTCCCCAGTCCTGCTAGTTCATTAGGGTCTTGGACAGACATGCAGTCATCCATTGTGTTTTTAGCTTGACTGGAGGTTCAAACCTGCAGCTGACTATGTAGTTTCCAGCACTGCAGTTCAGATTGCTATTGATTGAGCCTTCAGGCTTGGCCTCATTTTGGGCTTTGAGTTATTCCCCTCCCCCCCAAAAAATGAGGATATTAATTATTTTTATATGGGCATTATATTATGTTCTGTGACCTACATTGAAAATGATAATATTTCTTCTCTAAGTGTCTTAGATAGTGAAAATAAATCAGGCATTAAAGCATTATCCAAGAAGATGGTTAAACCCAGAGGTACAAAATGTCACTGTTTATCTCTCTTTTTAAATGCTGTCATGTGTTTTCTATTTACACTTGCATATTTTATTTATCAGCCATCAATGTAAAGGATTCACTTTTTTGCTTGTTCTGTAGTGACTTCTGCAGAAAGAACACTCAGGAAATAATGTAGAAAATGGAATGGTGATGAAAGGGAGGGGAGAGATTGGAGTCAGAGAGATCTTTTAGGAAGGTGCCTTGACAATTTACGAGGTAAGCTAAAGTAGTGGAAGTAGGGATGGATAAAAAAACAAAACAAACAAACAAACAAAAAAACAGAGAGAGCCATTTGGTAGGTCGAATTCATTGGTATGTAAGGGAAGAGAAAGAGAGAATGCCTAGGCTAATTTCCTAGTTTATGGTATAGAAGAGTAACTACATAGTGATGCTACAGACTTAGTTGGAGAATGAAGTGATTTTATGGAGTGAGTTCACCTTTAGACATACTGATGCTGAGATACCTGTTGAGCATCCTCATGGAGATATCCAGTGAGAAGTTTGCTATATGAGTGTAGAATTTAGGAGAGACTTCAGTACTAGAGATGTGATATTGAGAAGTGGAAATTGAATTCATAGCAGTGGTTAAAAATCCAGGGATAGGTTATTAAGCAAGAGAATAGAGAGCTGAAGACAGAGCTCTGGGTTGCCTTCATGGATTTCTTCCTTTTTACTGTCTAATGTTATTGGTGGCTTTACAGTTGCCCTCAATCCTTACTCCTTTGTGTTCTCTTCTCAGATCATCTTTTACCCTCTTTTATTTCATCTGTAACACTTTAAACATGGACTTCGACTTGTGGTTATTTTCTTTTTATGTTCCCATCCTTCTAATTATGCTTATGAATATTTTTAGAATATTCAACGTAAAATTAGGACTAGCATATGGCATAATGGTTACATCACTGGACTCCTATGTAGTTGACTGTGATTTGAACCCCAGACCCGGCAGCTTAAACTCAAGCCAGGCATGTGTGTGTGCAAGTCCAAAATCCAGAGAGGAGAATGGAGAAGAAGAGATTATGGTGTGGCCATCCTCCTAGGGGGTGACTTCTCACTTTCTCTCTCTCACTTGCTCTCTCTCTCTCTCTCTGGCAAGTGAACATGTCCTATAGCAAAAATCTCTCTCTCTCTCTCCCTCAAAAAAAAAAAAAACCCAGAATATTCAAAGAAAAATGTTTCTTTTGGGCAAAGAAAAGAGAGAAAATGAAGACAAGGAAACTTGTGGGAAACTACTAGAAAAACTACAATTCTTAGTTATACATGATTGCATTGTCAAATACATATATAATGTATTACATTTTTTCTTGAGTATGTATCTTACTTTAATATTCACACTCTAAGTAAATCATTGTTTTGAATTCAGGGTATAGGATGTGTTGACGACAAAATTTTATCTTGAGTGAGTTGTTTTTAGAATACATATAATATTTGCTTTATCCCAGTCCATAAGCTACTTAAAAAAAATACAACAAAATGGAAACAAAACTTCTTGATTCACCTTTATAGTTTGGCTGAGGAGTAAAATAAATGATTTGGTAATAGGGGTGATGATTCTAAAATAGGTTAATTTTTATTGGATACTTAGTATATGCCAGGTACTATAATAAGTAATTTGATTACACTACCTTATTGTTGAGAGAGAATTCTCCATGGGTCTCTCGCAATTTTGTATGTTTTGTGAGCAGACTATCATTTGTCCTGGATTCTATTTCAAAGGTTTATATGTAGAAAACTGTCTTGGAGGGTAGAAATAGTGTCTCCCTCCAGAGCAAAGGGCAGCTTTGCTTATAGCCTTGGAAAATAAAATTTTATTTTATTTTTGAATTAATTTCTTATTTGCAAGTGAGATCTCAGAGCTTTAATAATTATTACCACTTGTCTCATACAAAAAATTTATAAAAGTTGCTGATTTTAGTATTCTCACTATACATAAGCCAAAAACTGAGACTTAGTCATGTGTTCAAAGATTCATATTTAGTACATGTTAGACCCATGATTTGAACCTAAGTCCTTCTGACTCTAGAGGCCATGTTCTCAAGCAGTAAACTATTCAAATTTGGTTCAGTCCCAATCCCTTGGTTAAACTCTTCACTGACTGCATCACAAACAGAAGGAAATTATGTTTGAATAATTCTGGGTTGGAGGTTATCAGTATCATGCCAAAGACTGAATGTTCATGTCAGCAGAAGATAAGAACAGCTAATAAAATAGTCTCTGTTCATACCTTCAACAAATTCTAGCTTGTTTACTAACTGAGTTTTTGCCTAATAGAAAGAAATATACATAAAGTTAAAACCTATTATTAGTGACATTTTTGCAGGGTGGAGATATAATCTATGAAATAAGACATTCTTTGTTTTAAAAACCATCAACTTAAAAAAAGAAAAATCCTGACTCTTCACCACAACTCTACAGACCTAGGGACTAAAAATGGCAAATGTGTGTTTTCAAAAGATCCAGTGTTTTCTCTAGCTTCTTGTTGTAGCATATATACTTTTATCATTGTATTAGGTTTGCATTATATATATACATAAATACAATATGACACATGGCAGATAATCAACATCATTTGAATGATTCTACAGAGTTATGGCTCTTCATAGAATAATATTATTAGTAAATTGATCAGAGATTTGGCCTCTTACTTAATCTTCTAATGCACTAACATTGTATGTTTGCAATTTTATGTAGTTATTTCTGTACTTATCTGGAAGTTTCCAGATAAGTTCAACAGGGTCACATATATTTTTTTCAATAAAACTTTATCCAATGTTCTTTTTAAAATCTTTTAAAATTACATTTAATCACTGTACATCTTTATGGAATACAAAATATTTTTCCCAGCATGAATATAGTGTATATTAGTCAAGTCAAAGATATTGCCATATACATATCATCAACAGATAACTTTTCATTTTTGTGTCACTTAAATATTTTCTCTTTCCTGATCTCCTTTCTCCTACTCGCTGTGACCAATCCCCTCCTATAATGTTTCTAGTATCTACAGTTGTTTTCTCTGCTGTTATACCTTCCAGTCTTTCAGTTTCTGCTGTAGAGTGTAAACATTCTCTCTATATATTAAGTGGGGACATACAATACCTCTCCCTCCCAGTCTGGGCTGCTTCGCTTAGCATTAACTTTTCCATATTCGTCTACTTTGTATACAATGCCAGAGTCTCATTATTATTTTTCATGACTGAGTAGTATTCCACAGTGTATATGTTCCACCGTTTTCAATATTTTCATCTGTTTTTGGACATTTGGGTTGGTTCCATGGCTCAGTAATTGTGAATAATGTTGCAATAAACATGGATGTGCAAGTGTTTTACTGTTTTCCTATCCTTTGGATAGATACCAAAGAATGGAATTACTGGATGGTATGGTAGTTCTATTTGAACGTTCTTGAGTCACATCCGTATTGTTCTCCATAGTAGTTGTTCTTACATTCCCACCAACAATGTAGGAGTATTCCTTTTTCTCTGCAGCCTCACCAATACTTATCATGATTTTTAAATCTTAAATACTCTGACTGGAACTAATTGGTATCTTACTATGGTTTTGATTTGCATTCCTCTTTTTTTTTTTTGAGAGGTTTTAGCTATAGGGTGCATGCACTTGCCAGATAGACAGAGAGACATAGAGACAGAAAGCGAGAAATCACCTCCCAGGGGGGCTGGCCACGCTGCAATCCCTTCTCCTCCATTCTCCTCTCGGGATCTTGGGCACTCACGCACATGCGCCCAGCGTGAGTTTAAGCCATCGGGTCAGGGACTCGAACTGCAGTTGACTACGTGGGAGTCTAGCGGCATAGCCATTACGCTAACTGCTGGTCCCTGCATTCCTCTTATGATAAGAGATATTGAGCATTTTTTCATATGCTTTTGGCTTTTTGTCTGTCTTCCTTGGAGAGTTGTCTGTTCAGCTCAACTGCCCATTTTTAATTTGTGTGTGTGTGTGTGTTTTGAGAAATGGAATTCATCAAAGGACCTAGGATTGTGTTTATTTATTCATTTATTAATTTCCCCCTTAATTGATATTTCTTATGTTTTTAAGAGGGCCGTCTCATCCAATGATTATAGAGCGATTAATCAATATAGTAATATATATAGTAATCAATTCACATTTTAAAAATATCAGGAAGTGAAGTTTATTTTAGTTTGGTGTCTGTTAGATTGTTCTGGAATTTCAAGTGAGGACAAAACAATCAAAGGAACCACTTAAAAAAGTTTCAACTTCATCCTGAAGCATTTTATCTAGGGCTTCTGCTTTTAGGTTCTGAAAATGTAATTCCCTAATTTATTTAGATTTTTTTTTTCATTTGTTTAGTCCTGGTGATACAAGTTCACATAAACTCTAACTATGAAGCAAAATTTTAGATTTTATAGCAGAAACATGTTTTTATAATTTGGAGTTAGAAAGGCATATTTGGATTTTTCATGTTACTTTTAAATCCCGAGTCTTGCTTTTCCTTCCAGAGAATCCAAGATGAGTCAACATTTTCCCTTAGAAATACCTCTGGGAAAAAAATATAAGTTATGATCCAAACTATCTAGCATTAGATCTTTGGAGTAGAAAGTGAGATTTATTCATAAATTTGCCAATTAATTTTTGATGTGCACATTAACAACCTAATCCTTTAGATGTTATCTTTACACATCTGCTTTTCTTTCTATCAACTGCTACAGATTGGTATGGGTAACTGTGAGTTGGTTTGGCTGTTAAGAAGTGTTAGCATCAAGTTCTGAGGTTAGCCAGAAACTGGAAGCCAAGAAACCTTGATTCTAAACCACGGACCAGTTATATCGGCTTGTCTAAATTCTTTGTCCTCTCTGTGTATATGTTTCATTCCTGTTACTGATATTTACCCTACCTGTTTTTCTGGGTTATTGGCCAAATTAATTAAAACTTGGAAAGATTACAATTTCATGTAATCTTATGTCTTTGTTGCAATATCTTTGTGAAGGCCCTTTGCTTGCATTGAGCTTGAATGTGTTCTTTGTCCTCCTTAGGAAGTGGAAGAGGGAGTGAAAAAAAAAATACAAATAATACAATTCCCATTCTTGTATGCGTGTCATTCTGCCTCCTCAACCTCACATAGCTCTAATTGTACCTAATGAAAGAAAAGTAACATTTTTAGGTCCTAGTTGCAGGAAGCATTTTAAATAGAACTGGTCTGGGGCATTTTCAAAATAAAATCTAAATAATGTAAAATCGTTAGTGGGAAGTGTGCCAGGGCTGGATTACACGACTAATAAAAATCAACCTGAGTCTCGGACTGTCAGACAGCCTTGATCACACCTCTCTCAGGTCAGCCATGGCGACAGCAGTTCTCACTCCAGGCCTAATCTTTGAGTTCTCAGGACCCTGGTCATCATCAATGACTTCATACTGGGACTCGTTCATGGGTTAACAAGCAATTTGTCAGCAGCCATTCACATACCAGTAATCAGACTGAGAGGTTTCTGTGATTAAGGGTGAAAGAGTAGAACACTTCCAGGACCAGCAGTTGGCATAATGGCTATGTCATTGGACTCCCATGTACTCAACCACTGTTTGAGTCCCGGGCCTGGTGGCTTGAACTCACACCAGGCGCATATGTGTGCGTGCCCAAGATCCTGAGAGGAGAATGGAGGAGAAGATTTTGCAGTGTGGCCTTCCTCCCGTGATTTCTCGCTGTCTGTCTCTTTTGTTTCTCTCTGTCTTTCTGGCAAGTGCACATGCCCTGTAGTAAAAACCTCTCCAGCAAAGAAAAGAGTGAAACACTTCCCCCAAACCTATCAGTCATTTCCAAGGTGGGTTCCATGCCCTTATTACCTTGAGTCAATATAAGTCCTGCTGTCATGGCTTACATCATTTATACTTTGGAGAGGCTGGGGCGTGAGCTCATCTTTCGTCCTGTGCCTAGAATTCTTGCCTGGAGATGGATCATGGCATCAAGACCCTCTCAGAGGTGTTGTCTCTCTGTCTTTTTCTCTTTGTGAGTTTGTGTGTCTCTCTCACTCATAGAAGAAATAAATACGTACACTTAAAATAATGACGGTTTCCTTCTTAGTCTTATCAGGCTGCTTCTGATCTCTTTCTCATACTTCACAGTTTCCTTTTATGTGGTTGATATTTCTGGAGTTCAGTTAGGGTAGGGCAGGAAAAAAAGAGTATACATAGGATAATAACAGGATTTTTTTTTTTTGAGAGGTTTTCGCTAGAGGGTGCATGCGCTTGCCAGAAAGACAGAGAGATAGAAAGCAAGACATCACCCCCCCAGGGGGGATGGCCATGCCGCAATCCCTTCTCCTCCATTCTCCTCTTGGGATCTTGGGCACGCACGCACACGCGCCTGGCGTGAGTTTAAGCCGCCGGGTCCAGGACTTGAACCGTGGTCGACTACATGGGAGTCCAGCGACATAGCCATGATGCTAACTGCTGATCTCAGGATTTTTATTTTTAAAAAATTATTTTTAATTAGATTCATAAAATATATAAATTGGGATCATATTATCGAGAAAGCTATAACAAGGTACAAGAAGGTAAAATTTATGAGTTAACCAATTAATATCCAATTTATTTTTTATATTATGCTTAATCACATATATCTTTACGGTGTATAACATTTCTTTCCCCAGCATGATTACCAAGCATATCAGAAGAAAAAAAGACATTATTATATACATCATCAGCAGCAAATAGCTTTTCATTTTTTTCAGATTTTTGAAATTATTCTTATTTCTTTTAAACTTTTGATCACTATACATCATTTGACTTGTAAAGAGAATTTACCCAACATGAAATACTTCTAAGACCAATCCAATTGAAAATACTATACATGTTATCATTAACAGGTAGTAAACCATTTCTGTGTCCCAGAATGTCTTGCATCTCTGTTTTTCTCCTGCTTTCCTTCTCTATACTCTTTCCTTCTCTCCCCCCCTTCCACACTGTCTCCAGTGTATATAACTATTTTCACTGCTTTTATGCCCTCCAATATTTCAACACTATCATAGAGTGTGGATAGTCAGTATATATTAAATGGATACATACAATGTCTAATACCCAGTTTCTAAAGAGGCTCTCATAATGAAATTCCTTGTTGAAATTCCTTTATAGTGCTCATGTTGGTGGATAAAATTAGTACTGACTGATTACACTCTACTAGGATTATCCTTATTAGGATCCCAAAACTCAACTCCTGGCATGTCTCAGGAAGCATTTTTAAAAGTTATGTGAATTAATAGGTATCTTCCATATGTTGATTTAGTTTTTAGTATGTATTGGTTGTTGGAAAAGACATGACTTTTTTTTTCTATGTGAAAATGCGTTATGACTTTTCATGACAACCCAATAATATGCTGTAAAAAGGAGATGTTGGCTTAGAAAACAATAGTAACACTCAGTAACCCCTGGAATAACTGTTAAAAAGCTGCCTACAAGTTGGTCAGAGCAGAAATTCCTATAGCTCTAGTTACAGATAGAATTCTCTCAGGTTTTCACTATCAGATTTTCAGCATAGCAATATTTTCTACTGAGAAAGAAGTCTGTCTTACAGTTTGGAAGATGGATACAGCTCCTCTATTTGTCTGTAGCTACCTCATGGCCAGAGATGTCCATATTAGCATTTTGTTTCATATATTCCTATCAGTTGATATAGAAAACTGCTCTGTGTTGCTTTGATGCTGCCTCTGATTTCTAAGCAAGGTCCTAAATGGAAAAGTCAATAGTCTTGAAATATATAGTGTACAAACAAAGTTGTAAACACCCAATAAAGTCATTTTGTTATTTCTCTGTTCCTACAGAAACTCAACATATTGCATGAAGGTGTCAATGTCCTTGACTGTTGCAGAGAATGAATCAGGCCTGTGCTACAATAGCAGGATCCGCTATTTAGAAAAATCTGAAGTCACTAAAAGAAAGGAGATCTCTTGTGCTGACATGGATGACTTTAAAAAGTCCGATCAGGAACCTGATGTTGTATGGTACAAGGTAACTCAGCATGGTGTCAAATGCATTTTTTACTTCAGTCAAAAGCAGTCTTGGGGATAGGAAGAGGGAGAGATTTTATTACTAGATTGTGATATTAGATAGTTTACTCAGAAGATTCAACAGATTCACAATGAAATAATTCAGAGCTATGACTCCTGTCTACCACTGGTTTTAATGCATTTCCATCAGCAGATGTCAGAAGCAATCCCACCTTCTCCAGTTTTTAAAAATAAAGTGAGTTTTCCTCCATCCTAACTCATAAGAGCAAATGGGAAGAAGGGTAAATATTTAAATAATACTTGAAAAATTAATTTGGGAGACATAGAAAATTATTTACTGTGAGGAGCACAGATCCATCATTATAAGCATTAGTACTTACAAAAAATAACAACTGTTATCACAGTCTATACTGGGAGAACCATTTCAATGAAAGGAGAAGAGAGAAATGGGCTCAGAATATGATGTATGAACTCTACTAGGGTTAATAGAGCTGAAAATAAGCCAGACTCAAAAGCTGAACAAAAGAGAGTCGAATTAATAGATTATATACAGAGGTATGTATCTAGTCTTGAGGGAACTAGTAAGAGAGGAATCTGTTAATTATCACCACATGCCTGCAGTGGTAAGGGGCAGAAGCAGTGTCACTGGAACCTGACAAGAGTGAAGGAGGACTGTTAAGGGTCTTAGAGGAATATATAAGGATTACAGATAGGGAGGGTGTGGGTGGGATAATTGCCTTTTAACTCCTGCCCTTTGGCTTTCTGCCAGTTGCCCACCTCCACCCCAAAGTGAACTTGAACAGAAGCAAGAGGGCAAAGTCAGGAGATACAGTCAATAGTAAGCCAATGGGTTCGGGACTCAAACTTTGGATGACCACATGGAAGTCCAGCAACATAGCCATTATGCTAGCTGCTGGTCCCACTTTTTTATTTTTAATTTAAATAATTATTTATTTAATTCAATTTGCTGTTATTATTATTATTATTATTTAATTGGACCATGGAAAGACAGAGAGCGAGAGAGAAAGGGAAAGCAAGAAAGCAAGCAGCCAGGTCTGGGACTCGAACTGTGGTAGGCCATGCATAAACAGACTATCGCTAATTTAGTGGGACCCTTCATGTCATCATCAACCTTGTTCATATTTATGAAGCACTTATATATCATTCGCTGTGCTAAACTTGTTCTCAATATCATCTCATTTAAATTTCTTTTTTTTTTGGAGAGGATTTTGCTATAGGGTGTGTGTGCTTGCCAGAAAGACAGAGAGACAAACAGAAAGTGAGAAATCAACCCCTGGGGGGATGGCCATGCCATAATCCCTTCACCATTCTCCTCTCGGAATCTTGGGCATGCACACACACGCACCTGGCATGAGGTTAAGCCACCGGGTCCGGGGCTTGAACCACGGTCGACTATATGGGAGTCCAGCGACCTAGCCATTATGCCAACTGCTGGTCCCCATCTCATTTAAATTTCAGTACAACTCTCTGCAGTGGGGGCTTTTATCCTCATTTATTAGGGGAAAAAAAAAACATGATGATTAGCTAGATGTAATGTCTCCAAAATTCCATAGCTAATAAAGCTTAATTTTGTATTCAAGGCAGTGTGATTCTAGAGTCCATTTTCTTAATCACTACCCTCTCCTGCCATTGGTGAGAATTACACCCATCCTTCCTCCTGGGCACTTTTAAAATGTACTGCTGGTATATGAGAGCCAGGTGAAAGAGAAAGAAGGTTTTATTTTAGTTTTATAGTTGAAGGAGGGAAATTGACCTGCCCAAGAGTTAGCATCTAGGAATAAAATCCAGGTTATCAGCCTCTTCTTATAGTAATCATCTCATTTTCTTTCTTTCTTTCTTTCTTTCTTTCTTTCTTTCTTTCTTTCTTTCTTTCTTTCTTTCTTTCTTTCTTTCTTTCTTTGCTATAGGGCGTCTCACCAAACAGAGAGAGAGAGAGAGACAGAGAGATAGAAAGCGAGAAATCATCCCCCAGAGGGGATGGCCACGCCACAATCCCTTCTCCTCCATTCTCCTCTCGGGATCTTGGGTATGCACGCACACGCGCCCGGCGTGAGTTTAAGCCACCAGGTCCAGGATGTGAACCACGGTCGACTACGTAGGAGTCCAGCGACATAGCCATTACACTAACTGCTGGTTCCAATCATCTCATTTTCTTATCTTTGTGCTAAATTTACCTTTTTACCACCTGTAGGGATGGCCATACCACAGTCCCTTTTCTTCCACTCTCCTCTCAGGATTTTGGGCACAAACACACACACATGCACCTGGCACGTTTTTTAAGCTACCAGGTCCAGGACTTGAACTGCAAAGTCAGCCATATGGGATCCAGCTGCCTTAACCACCACACCTCCATCTGGCCCTCTGCTAAATTTTTTCCTTCTCCTTTCCTCATATCTCTGAACAGCACTGTAATGATTATATACCAAAGCAATTTACTTATTGGAAAATGCTAGCCCTCATTTTTTCTTAGAAAGGAATCATCAATGGTAAAGTAAAAGGCTTTCCCATCTCTATCTGGATAATCATGTTTAATATTTCTATAACACTTTGCAACGAATAAATAATAATCATAAAGATAGCTAACATTTACTGAATACTTACTATATGCCAGGCTGTATTATAAATGTTTTAGATGGATTAACTCAGTTCTTAGAACTATTATGTAAGTCCGGTATTATTCCCTTTTTATGGAAGGGTGACTGGAGACTCAGACAAGTTAAGTTGAGTTAGCAAAAGTCACAAAGCAGTTTGAGACTTGTGGTTTGGCTACTGGCCCCACCCTCTCAGTCACTACTCTATTCTAATAGATCAGGGTTTAAAAAGCCCAGAACCAAAGGTAAAGAGTACTTGGAGATCAGGAATGTGTTGTGAACTCTTGTTTCCTAAGTAAATCCCTGAACAAAATATATTGATATATTAGGAAAATGTTTCCTTGTCAGTTAACATTTGGATAACCTGCTCCTCATACTTTGTAGTCTATGAGTTTCCTACCAGGCTGGGCAAGAAAAATGACTGTTCTGACTATAGCAATGTCAAGAGGAGGCTACATCTGTCTAGAGTTCATTCTGGTACACATCCAAAGTTAGAAATATCCATTGTCTTTTTCTCTACTCTTTTAGACAGTGAAAAGGATGTGTTTTGCATGATTCTCTTCCCAACCATCTTTTCAAATCTTAAACTGATCTCTTTCCTACCTTTCCTACCTTTCACAACCCTTTAGTTACTCTCTAACCATACTGTATCACTCTCACTAATGTGTTTTGGGTTTTCCAGGCTGTCTGCAAAGTACCATGGTAGGCCTCTGAGGACTGTCATTCCATACCTACATGTCATTACAGCTGGACAGGAAGGTAGAAGTGGATCAGGTAGCACTAGGGCATGATCATTGCAATGGCTGGGTAAGCCAATCCCAACTGTCCATGGAACATGAGTGGTATGTTTAAGAGGACATTTATGCTCTCTCTGAACTCCATCAGTTAGCCAAAGGAGGTGAGGAAAAGGGACTACTCTGTTAGAAGTTCCTCCTAATGTATGTACATGGGAGTTAGACATCAGTGCACAAAGATTTAGTAGTGTTAGTGTTTTCAAAAATATTTTTGAAATTAGTGGTAAAGATACTTTTTAAAATTTGCTAGATGGTACGCACATTTTGTGGAGGGAAGAGCAGAAAGGTACCCCTCATGGGTGATGGCCACACTACAATCACATCTCTTTCATCTTTCCCTCTTTTAGGGATTGTGTGTTAAACACACCCAGTATGTTTTTCATTCTGCTGGCTCTGGGACTTAAACCATGTAGTCAGTCATGTGGGATCCAGCCACTTTAACCACCACACCACAATATGGTCTGATTCATTCTTTTAAAAAGATTATTTATTTCTTCTACAAGTGAATGAAAAAGACAGAGACAGAGAGAGAGTACCAACAATAGGATTTTGATATTTCAATTGATGCCTTTGTTATCTTCAGCTGGCCCCAGGTCATAGGCACATAAAAACCTAGCATACTCATGTGGTCTCTGGGCATGAATCCTGAACCCACCTCTGACTCTGCCTCACAGAATGTCACTGTTATAATTTTCTTTTTCTTCATTTTTTAAAAAACCACTGACCACCATGCAGCCACAATTCTTTTCTTCCTTGAACTAAGAATGCTGGGACCATCCCATTGAGCACACACTTGTCATAAGAGTGTAGAGTCCTTGGGACCAGCAGTTAGCATAATGGCTATGTCGCTGGACTCTCATGGAGTCGACCATGGTTCGCGTCCTCGACCTGGTGGCTTAAACTCACGCCAGGTGTGTGTGCATGCGTGCCCAAGATCCCGAGAGGAGAATGGAGGAGAAGGGATTGCGGTGTGGCCATCCCCCCTGGGGGGGTGATTTCTTGCTTTCTGTCTCTCTGTCTCTCTCTGTCTTTCTGGCAAGCACATGTGCCCTATAACAAGAACCTCTCCAAAAAAAAAAAAGAAGAAAAAGAAAAAAGAAAAAAAGAAGAGTGTAGAGTCCTTCTATCTCATTTCTAAATCAAGAATCCCCTAACTCTAATAAGACATTAGCAATAAAAATACAACTATGCACTTTGGGATGAAACATTTCTCTACATAATTAATTTACTTCAATTTGTAAAAACCAGTGAGCTACCATTCTTAATCCTCCTGTTTCTTGACTATCTCAATTTGAGATGCTTGCTATTAGCTCTAAATGGGATTGGCTAGAAATGACTAAGGATTCACTAAACTTTTTTCTATTCACTTGTACAACTGGTCATTCATTTAACACATATTTATTAGGTGCCTAACTGTGTGACATACCATGGTAGGAACTGGGAATAGTATTTTTATTTTATCTTGCCAGAGGTACCTGCATTTGTCAGAGAGAGAGCGAGCGAGAGAGAGAACCTTCTAATGGGAATGATCATGCCACATTCCTTTTTCCTTCATTTCTCTGCCTTGTCAGGGTTTGGGAGCACATACAGACATGTGCCCAGCATGTTTTTCAAGTCATTGGGCTAGAATTTGAACTACAGTTGGCCATGTGAGATCTATTGGGTGATCAATATGAACACATTTTCCTGTTCCCATGGAAGGAGAGAGAGAAGTAAAGAACTTCTTTTCAATACTCTGGGAAGAAAGTTGATCGATTAAAACATCTAAGGAAAAGTTCCTTCTTATAAAAAATGGCATCTTTGTATTGAATAAAGGGCAGCGCACCTTCTTATAATCAATGGCATCTTTGTATTGAATAAAGGGCAGCATACATACTTGTTTTTAACATAGATGTGTCTTTGCAATGAAAAATTGTTTAAAAAAATAAATGATTCTTTTCATATGATAGCACACATAGCAAGGGATAATATGGCACAGTGAGGTAGGTAGATGACCTGCCCTTAGGGTTTTGGTTGTTCCAGGTTCCCTGACTGATTTAGGGCATCAAATAAAATAGCAAGTTCAGGAAAAGCTAATCAACCAGTGGAATAAAATAAAGAATCCAAAGCCAGATAAATACATATCAGTGGTAACTTAGGATATGATAAAGTAACATTTCATTTTTAAAGGGTGTAGAGGGAGGAAGACAGGTTTTTATAAAATGGTGTAGGTGGAGCTAGTTGGTGGTGTGGTGGCAAAACAGGACACTACAGGGCTGACTCATCCAGGAAGATTTCAGGTTTGTGTCCAGAGACCTGCCTAAGTATAACAGGCATGCATCTCCCTATGATCCAGTGAAGGCTGGGAGCGATCTACAGCATTAAAACTCTGTTGTGGGTACTGTCTCTATTGTCTATCTCTCTTTTTCTCTCTCATTCATGGAAGAAACAAAAAATAAACTTTTAAAAAAGAACATATTTTTAAGTAGATCTGTAGACAGCCCCATAGCACTGTGGTTAAACACTGCAGAGGAAGGCAGATAGCACATAGCCAACCAGTATTGAGTCCAGGCTCCAATGGGTTGAAATACAGGGTGTGTATACATGCATGCCAATGCATGCCCAGGATCCTGACAGGATGGAGAATTGGAGGTAAAATGATTGTAATGTGACCAGGCATTGTTGGAGTGCTTTCTCTCTCTGTCCTCTCTCTCATGTATGTACTCTCTGGCATAAAAAATAAGAAATAGAAAAGTAATTTGGGCAAAAGTGAATATTTATTAAGAAAAAAACATATCTCTGATTCATATATCATATTTAAGAAAAATGCAATATAGGGACCAAAAGATGGCATAGTGGTTACATTGCTGGATTCCCACTTAGTTGACTGAGGTTTGAGTCCTGGACCAGATGAATAAAACTCATGCCAGGTGTATGTGCATGCATGCCCAAATTCCTGAAAGGAGAATGAAGGAGAAGGAATTGCAGCATGGCCATCCCTCCTGTGGGGTGATTTCTCACTTTCTGTCTCTCTCCCTCTGTTGGGTGAGCGCACATGCATTATAGAAAAAATCTCTCTTTAAAAAAAAATGCAATATAGATGGTAAAGAGTTAGTTTAATGTACAAAAACAATAGTTTAGGAATGATCATTTCTAAATGCCATGACTCATTTCACTGAGTTAAATTGCTGAAGATAAAATCTATCCCTTGATTTATCTTGTTACACATATTGACTATTTTCTTAAAGGGAGGAAAAAGGTCATAGGAGACCTCATATTACTTCAGTCCAAAAAACCAATACTTTCTCGCTTAAAAAAAAAAAAAAAGAAAGAAAAAAAAGTGGTTTGCCAAAATGCTTGGGGATTTTTTAATCACTTTGGGGAATGTAATAAGCTTAATCAGTGCCTTCTGTTGTAACCATAAAATTGTATTCCATCCTTGAATTTTTAATCTTATAATGTTAATTTTCAAAGATACTTTTATCTAGAAGGAATGAACTACAAAGCTCATGAGGGTTTCAGTTTGGTGTGCCCTGAAGCCACAGTCAATGACACAAGATTTAAGACCCATTTTCACTTGTTTTTGCTTCTAGATATGGCATTAGAAATGGGAGAGGATTTTTTGTTTTGTTTTGTTTTTAAGTTATAAAGAAGTGGGTTAACATAGGAGGAATGGACATTTGATATATGTAAGAAGCACCAGGCTTAAAGTCTAGAGACCTGAGTTCTGGTTACCATTCATTACTATTAATGTGAATCAGTAATTGAATGTCACTGTGCCTCAATTTCCACATGTATAAAATTGATTTAAAAATATATGCCATGTACCCTAGATATGTTATAAAAATGTAATGACTAAAGTCCTTACTGGATATTTGCTGCAATTATAGAAATGCAAATGTTACAGGGAAGCTGGAGATATCATTACCTAAGACATCTGAGACTGAAATTGGAGATTTAAAGCTAAATTTTTTTTAAAAAGAAATATTATTCTATATACTTTATAGCAAAATTAACTCTTTCATGTATATAATTTAACATGATGTATTTTGATAAACATATATACCAAAAACAAGATGTAGAACATTTCCATCATTCTAAGTTGCTCCACGTCTCTTTGTACTTAATCCCCTCTTCCCAACCCCAGTCCTTTGTAAAAACTCATCTGTTTTCTATTCCTGTAATTTTACATTTTCTAGAATATCATATAAGTGGAAGCATATGAATATAGCTTTTCATGTCTGTCATCTTTCACTTAGCATAGTGCATTTGATATTTATCTATGTATGTTGTGGCAAATATCAGCACTTCATTCCTTTTTATTGCTGACTAGTATAGCTGTATCCCACTGCATAGATGTATCACTATTTAACCATTCTCCAGTTGATAGCTATTTGGGTTGTTGCCATTTTTGGCGATTAGGAATAAAGCTGTTATATGGTTGGATTTTGACTTTACATTTTCTTGAGTTATCACCATGATTTGTTTTTGTCAGCTTTTATAATCTTTCATCAGGTATGCCTTTTCAAATTTATCACATGCTTAGTATTAGTCTTTCTCAAATTGTTCTAAGAACCTGAGCTTGGAATGGACTTTACTATATCCTTAATGGCATGTAAGGGGTGGGGGGTGGGGAAACAGATCAGAATGGTGGAAGCGACAACAAACAGATCAAAGCAATATCCTTCTTGCATAGTCTGTCTTCTATATATCCACTAGAATCAGAAATACATATCTCAACATAGAATGTCACTCTTTAATGCACTGCAATGATTCTATAAAACCATTTACATGATAGCTTCTTTTTATTGAATGTTTACAGGGTTCAGCACTGTGTCAAGTTGTTTGCGCATCACCTGGCTCTCAATCTTTAGAGTGGCCTTATGAGATAGGCTACACAGTGGCAGGAAACACCGTGCTTCTGGGATTTGATCCCTGACAGTGTGCAAATATCTTAGGATAGAATTTAAGGCTTTTTATGTCTGGACTCAATCTTTCTCAACAGAGCAAAATTATTTGTAGTTTTTTGGCCACTTCATGTTTTTTCATATCTGGGTGCTTCTATATAAGTTGTTCTTTCTTTCTGATATGCCCTCCCTGCTTAACTTTTTTTTTCTTTTGAGAGGTTTTTGCTATAGGATGAATGTGCTCTCCAGAAAGACAGAGAGAGACAGAGAGACAGAAAGCAAGAAATCACCCCCTAGAGGGGATGGCCACTCCGCAGTCTCTTCTCTTCCATTCTCCTCTTGGGATCTTGGGCACACACACACGTGCACCCAGCATGAGTTTAAGTCACTCAGTCCAGGACTTGAAACGTGGTTGACTACGTGAGAGTCCAGCGACATAGCCATTACGCCAACTGCTGATCCCCCTGCTTAACTTTTATATACTGTTCCAAACTCAGCTCAGATTCTCATAGTATCCTACCTGCACACTATTCCTTTGTCCATGCCCAGTCCTCTATAATACATGAATGATCCATCATTAGAATTCAAATACTTCGTTCTTTCTTTCATCTCCTTCTGGTATGATAGTTATATTTCATCTTTTGTAGTTGTCCCACAGTTCTTGGATATTCTGTCACGTTGTTTTTCATTCTTTTCTTTCCTTGATTTTCTGTTTGGGACGTTTCTGTTGACATATTTAAACTGAAAAAATTCTTTTTTCAGCCTTGTCCAGTCTATGAATGAGCCCATCAGAAGTGTTCTTTATCTTGGGAACCAGCAGTTAGCATAATGGCTATGTCGCTGGACTCCCACATAGTCGACCGCGGTTCGCGTCTCGGACCCGGTGGCTTAAATCTCACGCCGGGCGCGTGTGCGTGCGTGCCCAAGATCCCGAGAGGAGAATGGAGGAGAAGGGATTGCGGCGTGACCATCCCCCCTGGGGGGTGATTTCTCGCTTTCTGTCTCTCTGTCTCTCTGTCTCTCTCTGCCTATCTGGCGAGCGCACGCGCCCTATAGCAAAAACCTCTCCAAAAAAAAAAAGAAGTGTTCTTTATCTCTATTCCAGTGTTTCATTTTCTAGCATTTCCTTTTGATTCTGTCTGAGTTTCCATCTCTCTGTTTACCTTACCCATCTGTTCTTGCATGTTATCTACATTTTTATTAGAATCATTAACATTTTAATCAGAGTTATTTTAAAATCTGAGACTAGTATGTAAATACAGAATCTCATATCAGAGTCTGGTTCTGAAACTTACACTCTCTCAGAACTGTTTTGTTGTCTTTTGGTGTGCTTTATTATTATTAGTTGAAATATAGACATGATATACTGACTGGGAAAGGAAATGAGGTAAATACACCTCTAGTATGAGGTTTTTACATTTTTTTGGCTACGAAGTTGGCTATGTTAACCATTTATTGTAGTTACAGGTGTTAGGTGTTTATGTTCTCTCTGGTGTCCTCATTTTTTGTTCCTCTGTTGTCTTTCACTGTCCCTATATACTTCTTGAATAAGATCTGGTTTTTGCAGTTCTTACAGTTCTAATTTCCTGTTATTAGAGAAAAACCCTATAGATATGTTGATAAGGTATGAGACAAGAGGTCATGATTAGGTAGGTCTCAATCTTTTGTTGAGTTTTGTTTCTCAGCTTCTCGACCATACACATTAGTGGAAACAATAAGAGTAGGAGGCCCGAAGCTGGCTATTTCCTACAAATACTCTCGCCTCTTCTATGGCAAAGGCTAGAGGGGGCTAGAGTGTTTGTACCAGTTGCTGGTACCTGCAGCTGCATCTGCTTCTAGTGAGCTGAAATTATTTCTATTTTTTTTCCCTCAGTTTTTGGGGTGGTGGTTTTCTCTGTGACTTCAGTTTTCTGAGAGGTATACAACAAGGTTTATTTTTTATTTTAAGTTTGTTCAGTTTATCTTTTTGTGAGAATGGAAGGGATACTTCAAACCTTAACATGTCAGACAAAAAAAAAAAAACTTCAAACCTTAACATTGCAGAAAAAAAAAAAAAAAAGAAGAAGAAGAAGTTCACCCCAGTATTACAATTATAACTGAGTGGGGCTAGCAGGTGGCATGATGGTTAAAGGTGCTGAACTCCCACATGACCAACCATGGTTTGAATACTGGACCTGGTGGCTTGCTTTCTCACTTTCCCTCTCTCTCTCTTGCTCTGTCCCTCTCTGGTCAAATAAAAGAATAAATAAATAAATAAAGTTAAATAAAATAATTATTAAATAAAGAACTATCACTGAGATAAAGTATTGTCTCTGGACTTCTATAGAAATGTGAGTGACATTAGCTCCATACATTTCTTAAAATATGATAATATATGTGTATATGATCTCAAAACAGACCACTGAGGGTAATAAAAATAATAGAACAATTGTTAATATTTATTTAATATAAGTTTTATAATATGGTGCTTTATAATATGGGGCAGTTACATGCATTAAATCATTTAATCCTCTTAATCACCCCAAGTAGTAAATATTGTTATTATCCCTACCTGCTTTTTATACGTGAAGCAGTTGAGGCTTAGATTGATTTGGTACCATGCTCAGGAATATACCACTTGGTATTCCAACCCAAGCTATTGAGCCTGGAACTTATGCTCCACAACTGCTGGCAAGTGACATCTGTCATTAAGGAAAGCTAGGAGTGAGGGAAAGGAGCTGGATTTTAAGAGCTGACATTGTGTCAACTAGACAAGGATGTTTTATAACAAACTACTCTATGAGGAGACATCTAGGCCACAAAATGGAGCTGTTTATTGAACTTAGAAAACTTTGACAAGACTAGCCCTCTATAAAACCTACACATTTATGAAGTTTATTTTAACAGTACTAGGGACATTAAACAGAATTATGCATTGAGGAGAATAAGGAGAATTATACACTGAGGTTAATATTAGGTGCCTGCTCACATTTGAGCCATTGTTGGTTGTCCTGGCCTCCAATAAACAACTACTTTGAGATTTGACCTAGGTATTTCAAATTTGTCTAACAAGATGTCAGAATATAATCAAACAGGTCTGGGGCAGTGAGGTTTTCTGTCTACAAAGAAGACAGGGAGCAGGAGAGATGCAACAACAACAGTAAGGCTAGCAACCAATAGCTTAAAGAAGAGATGCTGTAATTGATGGAGCTAAGAGCCTGGTAGACTTCTGAGAGTCTATCTAGATACCAGGGTTAGGAGGATAACCAACAAATTAACTTTGTGAGAGGTGAATTGGTGAGAACCTGGTGGTCATCTATATGGAATGATGGGAAAGGTACTTTAAAGATTCTTCTGACTGAAATATAGTTCTTCTACCTCTCTGCTAAGATTAGTGTTGGAATGGCATTTTAGGACCTAAACATGTTTCTAAGTTCAAGTTTTACTTTGCTGGGGAATAGTTAAGCTGTTAGAAAATATTTGCTTTTATTCTATTAGTCTATTAACACCAATTTTTAATCAAGTGAAGTAAAAAGTTCTGAAGAGACATAATCTAGAATTGGGAAGGCTCAGGAATGAGAAATGTTCTCTGTGCTAGATATCTGCCTTATATAATTCTGCCCCCAAAGAATGTAATGAATGAATGTGTAAGCCTCTGGGTTCTAGCTGCTTACTTGCTAGTTAATATTACTTCTATAATCAGAGTAGAAAATTGACACCTAAAAAGATTAGGCAAATTTGAACAAGATCATAGAAATTGGGTGAACCCCAGATTTTAACTAGAGATGTCTTGCTCTTAATCTAGTTCGCCTTCTGTACTACATTGTCTCCAGAAGAGTAGGGCTGACTTGAAGACAACATTTTCCTATGGTACAGTTCAAAAAACAACCCTCTATTGTATATAAATAATCCTTCATAAGATCAGAGGGTAACTTGCAAAGGACTTGAGACTATCTCCATCTATCCCAAAGAACATATAAAGATTCCAGACTGTTCTTTTTTTATTTTTATTTTTTTGAGAGGTTTTTGCTATAGGGCGCATGCACTCACCTGACAGAGAGAGACAGAAAGCGAGAAATCACCCCCCAGGGGGGATGGCCACGCCACAGTCCCTTTTCCTCCATTCTCCTCTTTGTGTCTTGGGCATTCACGCACACGTGCCTGGCGTGAGTTTTAAGTCACCGGGTCTGGGATGCGAACCGTGGTCAAGTACGTGGGAGTCCAGCGACATAGCCATTACGCCAACTACTGGTCCCCAGACTGTTCTTCATCAAGAGTGATTTTCTGATTCTGATAGAGTCTTTAGATGTTACTTCCCGTGGGGGGAAAAGAAACCTTTAGATTTTACTTCCCGTGGGGGGAAAAGAAACCCAGAACTGTGACCAGGGAAAATGAAAATGTTTACAACTTAATTGCATATGGACTTTATCCAAAACGACAAACGACATTAGGAAACAATGTAATTTGTCTTTGGATAAAACGAGTGTGGGGGCCCATTTGCCTGCCCCCACCACCACTATGTGAAAGTACAGCAGCTCAGTTTTCATTTTCCTGTCTTCCGAAAATGCCCAGAGGGACCATATTTTTGTTTAATGACCTTCAGAATGATTCTTTAGAAATCTGAGGCTATCAGAATTGGAAGCAATGCGAAAATAATTGTGGATTATTATTGTATGATGACAGTGGCAGCTGGGCTGTTTTTTTCTCTCTCTTCAGACTTTCTTCTTCATTTTACCAGAAACCTTATATCCCAAGGTTTAACTCAGAAGCAAATCTTATATAGGTGATAAACCTTGCCAGACATGGTATGTAATATAATTTCAGACAGATCCTTAACTGTTCACAAAAACCCTAGGGAGTGAAACAACCTTATATCTAGATGCCCCTGATAGTATTACTTTTATTTACTCTTTGACAATGTGTGTGGGTAGTTGTATTGGACATAAAACAAGCATATCTCTTAAATATTATACCTATGACTTAAGTGCTAGTTTTTGTGTTTTGTTGTCAAGATTCTTGCTAACATAAAAGAAAAATTTTGTTATAGTGAAAAACTAATAAAAGAGTACTCACTCTCCCAAATCATTTACACACACACACACACAGCCGGAGATTGAGAGTCAGTACAAATTCTAACTTTACAAGCATGTTTAGGCTGTATCTGTGGAAGATGAGTGAGGAGAGGTAGATACAGGTGTTGTATGCACTGTACTGTAGTGGGGAAAGTGAAAAAATACTCTCAACTATATTATTTTTCATATTATCTGCTTCACAATCAATTTCTTTATTGCCTCAACTGAAAAACTCAGAATGTAGATGATAAAATATATTTCTTTTATTCAGCATTCCCTCATATCTATCCCCTATGCATTCAGCAATGTTTGTACAGCCTTTGGCTACCACATAAGATCTAAAAAATAGTATGAAAAAACTTCACAATAAACAAAGCCACTTGGCAGAATTTTCTTGCATACTTGGTTATTGCTATTTACTCCTCACTTTCTCAAAAAGCATTATATATTCCTTTCTAGGGAAGTCTAATCCTAGTAGCAAGACTCCTTTAAATTCCCATTAGAAAAGTGAGAGAATTGGCTTCAAAATCCAAATCTTATTTTCTGCTTTTATGTTACCAAACATAGAAAGTAAGTGAATGATTTCTCCATAGTGTTGCTATTACAAGTTGCATCCATTCTTGTTTTACCTCGGTATGTTTCTAGAGAATGTTTTAAACCTAATTTTCTAGACCCCTTTGCCCTACCTCCCAAATCGATTTCTTGCTACAAGAATGTAAACTCTGGAGTATTAGCATTAGTTTTTACAGTAAGGAATAATTAATAAAACAATTATAAACTTCATTGTCAATGTAAAAGCCCATTATGAATGTTTAATAGTAATGAATACACCTTAGAATACTAAGTGGCTAAATGAACTCTATTGTCTTACAATTCTTACGAACTATCTTAATTAGAAAGAACCAGGACACAGAAATAATATTTAGCAACTTTTAGGGTTTTGCTATATCTCTCTTGCATTTGGGCAGCTTGTATACTTTCCTATCTCTGAGAGAACTTCACAAAGTTTGTGGAAAAAATGGAATTAAATCTTCATTAAAAATTGAGTTTATGGTGACCAGATGGAGGCACAATGGTAAAATGCAACGTTCTGTTAGGCAATTATACGTGGGAAGGTTCTGCATTCAAGTCTGGAGACCTGCCTAAGTATAGCAGACATGTGTGCCCATGATTTGGGGCTTGCAGAAGGCTGGGATGGATTGGATCACAAGACCCTTTTGGGGGTGCCATTTTTCTTTTTCTCTCAGGAGAAATAAATTAATAAATCCATGTGTAATTTTTTTTATAATATGCATTTTCCATGAACTTTTTGAAGACCCCTTGTAATTTTGTAGAAAGCCTTTGCAAACACTTCTTGGTGTTGGGAGTCAGGCTTTTAAAGTGGCTCTTATTGTGATATTTGAATTGGACATCATAAGATACATTCATGGTATAGTCTGATCATTGGCTTAACTCTTTAGTTATATATTTTAAATATTAAAGCAAAGAATACAAAAAATGAAAATAAAAATACTAATTTGCCAGAAGTAGTAATGTAAATTTCTATTTTTCACTTAC
>NW_006206561.1:688794-716369 GCF_000334495.1 Tupaia belangeri chinensis
GAATGCAAGCCAAAAATGTGGAGGAGCATAATAATACAGAAAGGAAATGCTCTCCTAATCCAGGAAGTTCAAGAAGAAGATGGAGGGAATTACACATGTGAACTTAAGTATGAAGGAAAGCTTGTAAGACGAACAACTGAATTGAAAGTTACAGGTAGGAATAAATTCTATCAATTTATGGCAAATGTGATTTTATATATAATTTGGTTTGGTTAGAAAGAGCCAATTTACTATGAATCTAGAATTGATAATAAATCGGTTGGGAAGCTCACTATTAATAAGGTACACTGAGTAAAGCTATATGTGAAATAAAAAAAATTGATTTAGAGAACAAGAATCCAATTGCTACGTATTTGTTCTCTACCATTATGAAAGGCTCAGTGTATCATTGATTGTTCTTAAACATCTCAGAAAAGACATACTGGAACTACTCTAATGTGTCAACCCATATGTGGAATGTCATGTAGGTGAAGGCAACATTCAGAATGAGGTTCTGTTGGACTCTTAGAATGAAATCTTCTTGGACTGCATCCTAAATATAATTTATGCAAAATTCTCCATAAGTGATATCATTGTGAGCTTGTCATAACTCTTACATAGAGTAAATTCAAAAGAAGCGTGCATGGTATTTTCAAGGTGAAGTACAAGCAAAACGTAAACAGTGACTCTATCAACTCTATTTGTAGGAGTGGAAGAGACAGACTCTTACTGGGTAGAGAATTTTAGGAAATAATTTTTAGAAACATAGGATAGACTCTAATATCATAAACATATCTCCCATGATTGGTGTGATGGACCCTAAAAGACGGTGTGGCAAAATGTCTACTTCTTATTGCTCATTAGCAAATCTGGACTAATTTCCCTATTATTATATGTATCTTAAATGTATCATAATGTCACTTACGTGTGGAATCTAAAAAATGTTGTATTCATAGCAACAAAGAGTAGACTGGTAATTTCCAGGGGTGGAAAAAAGGGAGATGCAAGCCAAAAGGTACACACAAGTTTGCAGTTCTGTAGGGTGAATAAGTTCAGTGCTTTAATGTATAACATAATGACTATAGTTAATATTATACTATATACCATAAATCTGCCAAAAGAGTAGATTTCAGGTGTTCTTCCATAAAAAGGAAGACTATATGAGGTATAGATATGTTAATTTGCTTGCCAGTAGGAATACTTGCACTATGTATAGTAAATCATGTTGATTGCCAGCCACAATGGTACAGCAGTAATGCAGTGCTCCATGATGGCAGAGCCATATGGGAAGGTCTTGGGTTCCTGTTTTGAGGTCCCTGTATACCTTGGGCATGTGTGCATGTGTCTGTGATTTGGGCTAGCTGAGGCTGGGAGTGCCTCTCTCTCTCCCCTCCTCTCTCTCTTTTCTTCTCTCCCTCTCTTCCTCTTTCTCTGTCATAGAAGAAATAAGCAAATACATGTAAAAAAAAAAAAAACAAAGAAACACATCATTTTGAGGCTGAGCTGCAGTGGTACAGGCAGTAGGACACTGATACTGGAGCCATATGGAAGGTCCCAGGTTCATATCCTGGGTTGACCTGAATATGCCAGGTATGCCTATGATCCTGGCTGACTGGCAGGCTGGAGCTTGGGGGATCATGGCATGGTTTGGTCCATCAGGGGTATGTCTCTCTCTTCTCTTTCGAGACATAAATAAACTTTAAGAAAATCAAGTTGCATGCTTTATGTATAATGAAAAAGATATGTGTATTGGTTTGGATATGTAAATGGTTGATTGCTAGATTTGGTCAGATTTCTCCTGACTGACTGTTTCTAAATTCTTAGGATATATCCTAGTAAATTACACTTGGTGAATTAATTGATATATGTGTAATTGCTGCATTTTGGATGTATCTAATTTGATAATGAAAAAAATCCATTTAAAGAATCTATTTGCAAGTCAGAAAATATAATTACATAATGCTGTGAATTATTTGTTAAAAGCTGTGAATAAAATCAACTAACCCCCCTCAGTGTGTGTGTGTGTGTGTGTGTTTGTGTATGTGTGTTTGTATGTATACACACTTGTGTGTATGTGTGTTTGTATGTATACACACATTCATTTGTATTGTGGGTATAGTCTGAATCATGATGAAATTTTAAATTATACAAGTAATTGCACTATTGACTACATTAATTAATTTATGACTACAGCACTTGGACATTACCTATTTGACCATCTAATGTTTACAACAGCCAGTTGGCTAATTATAATACTTAGAAATACATATTTCTCTATTATTTATTTATTTTTAAATAATTATTTTATTTAACCTTATTTATTTATTTATTTTTAATGTAACCAGTGAAGGACAGAGCAAGAGAGCAAGAGAGAGAGAGAGAGAGAGAGAGAGGGGGAAAGTGAGAAACCAAGTCACCAGATCCGGGACGTGAACCATGGTCAGCCATTTGGGAGTCTAGTGCCCTTAACCACCATGCCACCTGCTGACCCCTATTTTTTTATTTATTTTTAATTTGCTATAAGGTGCATGCACTCACAGGAGAGAGAGAGAAAGAGAGAGAGAGAAGGAAAGAGAAAGCACCCATTGGGGAGATGGTCACGCTGCAGTTCCTTCTCCTTTATTCTCCTCTCAAAATCTTGGGCATGCATGCACATACACCCAGCATGATTTTTCAAGCCACCAGATCTGAGACTTGAACAGTGTAGATGACTGTGTGGAGTCCAGGTACCTTAATCACCATGCCATCTGCCTGGTCTTCTTTTATATTATATTCATGTCTGGCTGATCTTTTTAGGGTAGTATTAGCATTTAACAACTAATAATAATACTCATTAAGTTCATTTCTATACCCCTATATTTAATTAAGTTCTTGATCCTCGAGATTCAATAGTTTATTTTTCTTTTCCAAAATTTTGAATGTTAACAAAGGAAATAAAAAAATATACTCTTAAGAAATATATATTTTAATTCACTACCTATTCTAGTAAATGATGGTTTTACTTCTTAGTTTGAATTTGTAGAATACCTTCTGTGAAAGTTTAAATCATTCTTTTGATTATGCTCTTGGGAACCAGCAGTTAGCGTAATGGCTATGTCACTGGACTCCCACGTAGTTGAAAACAGTTCGCGTCCCGGACCCGGTGACTTAAAACTCACGCCGGGCATGTGTGCATGCATGCCCAAGATCCTGAGAGGAGAATGGAGGAGAAGGGATTGCGGCGTGGCCATCCCCCTGGGGGTGATTTCTTGCTTTCTGTCTCTCTCTGTCTGTCTGGCGAGCGCACGTGTCCCATAGCGATAAACCTCTCCAAAAAAAAAAAGAATTGCATGCTCTTTCCACCAACAGCTCTCAGAATAACTATGATATTGAACACCAATTCCAAACAGCAAAGATCTGCTTTTGATTAGTTTCTGATTTTCAACATGAACTAGACTTGTCTGCCTCATTCATAGCAGATTTGATCATAGGCAGTTATATGTCTTTAAGTTAACTGACCATGTGCAAAGCATTGCAGCATCATCAGATTTTCCACTGATAATTGAGTCTCCAGCCCACAAACTCACGTGATTCAACTTAAAGTTCTGAAGAAACACACTTTCTATCAGATGACTAGAAATCACCACAGGGCCTCAAGAAATATGGGAATGCAAGAAAATACCTCTCCTCCAAGGGAAAAGAATAACTCCTCTTCATCCATAGACAGTTTAATGGAAATCATGGAAATGTCTGATACAGAATTTAGAACATTCATAATGGTGTAGCTAACAGAAATGGAAGAGAAGAGAGACAACGAACTGCCGAAGAGAAAGGAAAAAAGTAGCTGACGAGCTCAAGGAGCTGAAGAAATGCTTGCAAGATCTAAAAGAGGAATTACACACTTTACGACAGAATCAAATGGATCTGTTAGAGATGAAGACAATAATACAGGAAGTCAAAATATCTCTTGAAAGTATTCAAAGCAGGGACCAGCAGTTAGCGTAAAGGCTATGTCACTGTACTCCCATGTAGTCAACCGCAGTTCGAGTCCCGGACCCGGTGGCTTAAACTCATGAAGCATGTGCGTGCATGCCCAAGATCCTGAGAGGAGAATGGAGGAGAAGGGATTGGGAAATGGCCATCCCCCCTGGGAGGTGATTTCTCGCTTTCTGTCTCTCTGTGTCTCTGGCAAGCGTACACACCCTATAGCAAAAACCTCTTTTTTAAAAAAGGAAGTATTAAAAGCAGGCTAGATCATACAGAAAATAGAATCTTAGACGTAGAAGAGAAAATTGGTGGCCTAGAAAAATCCACCACAAAGACTGAGAAAATTGCCCCCAAAATTGAGACTAATATATGAGAAATACTGGATACCATCAAATGTCCAAACATACGGATATTGACATAACAGAAGGTGAAGAGACTCATAAGGGCATTGATAATCTATCCCATGAAATCCTACAAAAAAAACTTTACAAACCTAGAGAGGTCCTCAAAGATCCAGTCCAAGAAATACAAAGGACCCCAAATAGAATCAACCCAAGAAGATCTTCTCCAAGACACATTATAGCCAGACTGACCAGAACCACACACACAGACAAGATACTAAGATTGGCAAGAGAGAAACATCAAGTTACCGACAAAGGATATCCCATCACTAACAGCTGATCTCTCATCGAAAACAATGCGAGCGAGGAAAGAATGGGAAAATATATTCAAAGCATTAAGGGAAAAGCAATTTGAACCAAGAATACTGTACCTGGCAAGGTTATTCTTTATATGGGAAGAAAAGACAAGAACATTCTCAGATAAACAAAACCCAAAATAATTTACCAGCACCAGACCAGATCTCCAAGAAGTTCTCAAGGGAGTGCTATGTCAGGAAAATTAAATGTAGTCACACAGAAATAAGAGTTCAAAAACTAAGAAAATGGCCAACTTAATTGTAGGGACAAGTCTGGAGTTGAATATTATATACCAGAATTCAATCAGTAAGATCAGACCACAACAGAAGATAGATTAAGTTTGAGACTGAACTTGTGAAATAGAATCTTAAGACTTTTGACTAAAACATTACTAATTTTCTTCTAGGCTTTGTCTAGGCTTTAAGATTTAAGCAAATTTCCTTACCAATTCTTTTTTGTATTATTATAAAAGGTATATTGTGATTTATGTTCTTAGTGTTATGAAAGCAATTAAATAGATTCTCCTCTCATAATTCAAAATATAAGACTGGTATTATTTGAAAAGTAACATGCTCATACTTGTTTTGGGTTTGGCAATAAATGAAAAGGCATGGTATAAGAATTTCAATGTAAAATTAAGATGATTGGTAATTATAAAATTATGCTCAAACAGGTTCTTTAGTATGATATATGGCAAGTATGCAAGTTTTTTTTTTTGGAGAGGTTTTCACTATAGGGCGCGTGCGCTCGCCAGACAGAGAGAGACAGAGAGACAGAAAGGGAGAAATCACCCCCCCAGGGGGGTAGGCCATGCCGCAATCCCCTCTCCTTCATTCTCCTCTCGGGATCTTGGCACGCACGCACACGTGGCCGGCGTGAGTTTAAGCCACCGGGTCCGGGACGCGAAATGCGATCGACTACGTGGGAGTCCAGCAACATAACCATTACGCACGCTAACTGCTGGTTCTGGCAAGTATGCAAGTTTTAAAGCATTGTCATCATTTGAAAGATATTTTCTGAGTGTTCTTTTAAAATTTATAATTTTAAGAAATAAATCTTCAGTAAAACAAGTATTCTCCTAAAGTACATAGATGCTACTTTCCTTAAATGAATCATTATAAAATGATCCAGATATTCAAAACTGATGAATTAGAAGGTAATTATTTGCTTTATGATATTCATTGTCCATATAGAATAATTTGCCATAGTATGTCTTTTTCTTTTTGTTTTGAGAGAGTTTTTGCTATAGGGCGCGTGCGCTCGCCAGAGAGAGAAAGAGACAGAGAGATAGAAACTGAGAAATCACCCCCAGGGGGGATGGCCATGCCGCAATCCCTCCTCCTCCATTCTCCTCTCGGGATCTTGGGCACTCACGCACACGTGCCCGGCATGAGTTTAAGCCACTGGGTCCGGGATGCGAACCACGGTCTACTACATTGGAGTCCAGCGACATAGCCATTATGATAACTGCTGGTTCCTGCCATAGTATATCTTTAAATAGACAGATTTCTTACCACATTGAAATATGATTTGATTTAAATGCATCTTTTCTGTAATTAATGTATAAATCATAGCAAATCTGTGCAATATTATTGTGGAAATTTCTTTTTATTTCTTTTGGAGGCTTCAAATGAGTAGGAAGGAGTTCAACAACAAATAGACATGCACCATGACATGTGTACCTATACATTTGCTAAAGATGCCTACAGTCAACAGTTTTATTTCCCACAGGACAGTTTAGGTGGTTATTTGCTATTATATTTTTTTCCTTTATTCTCACATTGAATTGGTGCAGAGGGCAAGTTGAAATAATAAGGAAAGACGGGAGAGTTGGTTATAAGATGGTGAAAATGTTGAGCAGGTGATAATGAAAGGAGGATGAGAGGAGCTGGAGAGAGTGAGCAAGATAATAGAATTGGGTCTCCTGAGATGAGAAAAGACAATCTGCCTTGAGAAGGTCAAAAGAAAACATCAATAATAGAGACTCTCAAAGGGGAGGAACACAAGCAGGAATCCAGTACTAATTAACTTTATTTGGAAGGTAATTCACCATTCACATGGTAAATCATTCATAAATGCATGCTTTTGTACAGCATTTTAGAAATGAGCACTGGCTATTTAGAAAGAAACTCACCAAATTAACCTATTCTCTTGGTAACTATGCAAATAATACCCCTCCTCCTGATTATTGTAGACAGCTCTGGATTTCCTGATTGGGGACTTTTTACACATCAGAGATGTCTCTTAACCCACTGGTGTCTGAATGCCATGATAAGAGAGGGTTTCTATGGATATGTTTCAAACATTTACTGGTGGATTACTAGTAAGTAATAATAGCAACAACCTGCACATACAAAGCTTGGTAAAATAGGAAAGGAGGATTTGAGATAAGTCTTTGGTGAAGATATTCAAGTGCATGGCTTCAGCAAATGCTTTTAATTCTACTTTGCAAAGTTTAACTGTAGTGTATTGTTGCCCATGCCATTTAGACTGCATAGCTTGTTAGAATAACTTTGCTCTGGTGTGGAAAATAGTATCTATTTACTCACAAAGGCAGGAATTTCACATTCAACTCGGAAAACAGGCTTTTTGTGATTGCTGAGATTAGGGTAAGAGTGAGTTTAGAAAAAAAAAAATGAAACATATTGGTATGGTGGAGAGTTGATGGAATAAGTAGATGTGGAGATTTTGGCAATATAATAAGAGAAATGATCTGTAATAATACAGCTACTTATTGATCACAACAGAGATTCCCAGAGAGTGACTGTCTATTGAGTGCTAACTATGTAGTATACGTTGTACTTAGTGTTTTACATTTATTTTGTTATTTAATCCTCACAACAATGATCTGAGAGGTAGTTACGGCCATTGTATCCATTTATAGAAGAAGAAACTAAGAAACTGAAACAGAGATAATGTGTACATACTTAGTACTTTGCAGAGCGCAGATGTGAGTGTACGTCTTTCAGACTCTTTTTAACCACCATGAAGCACAAACATAAACATTAATTCTCCAAATATATATTGCATGTCTTGAGAACAGGTTCCAAAATATCAGTTCTTATGTCCACTATTCCATAGAATAATATCCTTTGAGACATTAACTATTTGGTTTTAAATAAGTCCCTATTTGAATTTAGCTATCCCTTAAAAAGGGTACACTTAACATTTTTGAACCTAGTCCTTAGGTCTTAGTGAGCACTTTAGTAAAGGTCATTAGAAATGGGACGCAGGATTGAACCTGACCCTGGGGTGGTGCCAGGAAAGAAGCAAGGGAAAGTAAGGCATCAGGAAAAGTGAAGATGTATGAAAGAAAATTTGCCAGTTTTCACATTTTGATGCCATATGGCCCTACTAACATGAGAATCCTTATTGAGAAAATAATAGATGTCAGAAGTTCATCATAGTTATGACAATGATTTCAAGCTAGTAGAAGTGAAACATTGGAGAAGTATCTAGTTAAACAATATTGCCCACTTGGCAAAGATCAATTAACACAAGTCTGTACTCACTATGTGTAACAAGGAGTTTAGGTTCCAGGTTTCTAATGTGGTTCTGAAAACAGAGACAGCATTATCTTCCACTTTGGAACCCATGAAAACATTGAAGTTATTCACTAGAATAGTGTTTCCCAAGTTGTGTTCTGTGGAGCTCCAATTCCAAGAAATGCTAGAAGAGAAATTTCCATGATATTTGAAATAGGGAAAGGAGGTTAATGAGATGAAAGGGAGGGAAGAAGCAGAGAAGGAAGAAGAGAGGTTCTATTGCAACTTGTTTATCTGCTAGATCAAAGTAAACAGTTTTGTTTCTTTCTTTCTCCCTCTTTCTCCTTTTTTTTAAGAATTATTTTATTTATTTAACTTTATTTATTTATTTATTTATTTATTTATTTAATAATTCTTATTTTTTATTTTTTAATTTTACCAAAAGTCCAGTGCCTTTAGCCACCACACCACCTGATGGTCCGTCGGTCGGTCGGTCTGTCTTTCTTTCTTTTTTTCTTTTGTTTAAGACATCAGGGCACCTTGGTACCTATAATATCCTAGTGGATATTGCAATTTTATAAAAAGGGGATGGGATATATTTTAGTAGGTTTTAAAAAATTTGTGTGACTATATAACACCCCGTTCCTTCTCATCCTTCCCTTACCACCAGCATCTGAGGATGCTAAGTTTCCACTGAACAAACTTTGGAAAAGCTAAGTGAGTATCTAGCCCTATGTACATCATACTAATGCCCATAACTCAATTAAGTACTTGTTGAGTACTGATATTATAATTGTTTCTTCTTTTCCATTGTTTGTCCTATTTTCTCAACAAAACTGTGATCCTTAAGAGAAGGAATATTTTTGTTTATGCCCAAGTACTAAACATATTGTAGATATTCAAAAGCTTTTGAAGCTTGATTTGGTTTGGTGCTTATTTTACTGGTGAGTACTTTTGGTGGGTATAAAACAGATTGCTCTGTGTTTCTAATGTCAAAGCACTTTCACTTCTGAGATCTTATTCTGTTACTCACAAGAATATCATAAAGTTGATAATGAAGATATTGTTGTTTGTTTTTTA
The DNA here is from genome assembly GCF_000334495.1 of Tupaia belangeri chinensis. Classification (NCBI taxonomy): domain Eukaryota; kingdom Metazoa; phylum Chordata; class Mammalia; order Scandentia; family Tupaiidae; genus Tupaia; species Tupaia belangeri. Next base: position 698,003 of record NW_006206561.1, read on the forward strand.
GAAGAACAGACAATGGCTTAGAGAGTTTAAACCATTTAGTCTGGGATGGCAGCTGGTAAATGGAATGGCTAGGATTAGAACCCCCATTTTCTGAGTTCTAGTCCAGTGTTGTTCCTCTCCGATCCTGCTCTTACTCTGTAGTCTTTTAATTCTGGGTGTTGGGCCACAAGAAGAACAGATACAATACCAGGAGGACTCCAGCACTGGTGATTTGAAAACTCAGGTACAAGATACCAAAAATAGTCTTTTATTTAAAATTTTCAAGTGATCCATTGTTATGTATTTAAGAAAATATTTCTGATTCTAATAGGAAAAACATTTACTGGTGATAGTTGAATGCAGATCAGCAAAGAGGTAATCTGCTAATCAATACTCAGATGCTCCTTGCAGACAGGCAGATCATATACATGAGTTAAGTGGACCAGATGTGTGAGACAGCAAGCAGGGATTAATTGGAGAGTATAGTAGTCCCCCCTTATCTGTAAGGGATTCATTCTAAGACTCCCAGTAGATACCTGAATCCATGGGTAGTACCAAACCCTATGTGTGCTAGACTTTTTTCCCCATGCATACATACATACATATGATAGAGTTTAATTTAAAAGTTAGGAAGAATAATAGATTAATGACAATAACTATTAATAAAACAGATACTAAAATAGAATAATTATAACAATATACTAAAATTTGCATGAATGTGTTTCTGTACAGTACTCATCCTTCTTGTGATGAAGAAGGGATGGCAAGGAACACAGCAAGATTTTATCACACCATTCAGAAATGGGCACAATCTGGGACCAGCAGTTGGTGTAATGGCTCTGTTGCTGGACTCCCATGTAGTTGGCCGTAGTTCGAGCCCTGGGCCTCGTGGCTTGAACTCATGCTGGACATGTGTGTGTGCATGCCAAAGATCCCGGGAGGAGAACAGAGGAGAAAGGATTGCAGCATGGCCAAAGTGATTTCTTGCTTTCTGTCTGTCTCTGTCTTTCTAGTGAGCGCAGGTACCCAATAGCAAACACCTCTAAAAAAAGAAAAGAAATGGGCACATTTAAAACTTATGAATTGGTGGTTGATTGGTTTTGGTTTCTGAAATTTTCCATTTAACATCTTTGGATTTTGGTTGACTGTGGGTAACTAAGACCATGGAAAGTGAAACTGTGGATAATGGGTGTAGTTGTGTAGTGGCTGGATGAATTCAGTCCTAGTTGATTTCTGCCATGTGAGATTGAGAGTCCCGTACTGGTAGGCCATCCATTTTTGAGGAGATTTTCAGAAATCTGGATTGTTATATTAAAATCCCTGAATTGTAAAGCATTCTGTGGACCAGTACACCTGTAGGGTAAAATTAATTGGGGGCCTTCTTTATGGCCTTTGCCTTAAAAGATTTAGTTCAGTAGGACTTTTTTTAGAAAAAGAATTATTTGTTTAATTTTATCTATTATTATACTATTTAATTTGACCAGAGAGAGACAGAGAGAGAGGGGGGGAGTGAGAAAGCAAGCCACTAGGTCCAGGACTTGAATTGTGGTTGGCCATGTGGGAGTCCAGTGCCTTAACCACCATGCCACCTGCTGGACCCCCAGTTGGACTTACAACTGACTGTGTGTGGCTGGTTCAGACTCTGCTCCACTATTTCCATCTCCAAGTAGTAAGTGGGAAAAAAAAATAAATAAAAACTCCCTAAAGTGGCCTGGAGAGCAGTTAATAGACAAACTGTGAACAGCATTCAGAAGCCATCCTAATCACACCATCCAATAGACTAGTCGATCCAAGTAGAGAGTGAAGGGCACAATTTATGGATGTAATACTACAGGAGGGGTATTGACAAATTGATCACCTTACAGAGAAGAGCGATTTAGATGATGAAGCAAGTTGGTCTCAAATGTTACAGATAAATGAAGAGCCCTGGGGAAAAAGCACCAGCCTTTAAGCTGCCCTAAAGCATTGTGATTTGAAGCACCAAAGGGAATAAATCATTGGCCTATGTACTCTCTCCTTCATGTTCTCTCAGAGCAGTCAATTAACATGATCTGAATGTATGTGTCCTGATTATCACATGGAAATGTATCTCGTTTGTACCTTTTGTGTGACTTAATAAGGAAAGCCCTTAGCAGTCAATAGTTCTTGGCTGCATTAAGGGAACTTTCACATGACTGACTGTGCACTTAATAATTGACTGTTCTTTTGCACAGTCGCAGGTGCAGAAATCCCATGACCAAACTGGTTTGAACAGCTCCTTTGCCTTTCCTCCCAGGCCTCCCTCTCCTTTTCCAGGTGACCTTGGTCCTTTTTAGCCTACATAGCCCATTCTGGATGTCATATCTATACCTTATCTATCTTTTCAATGTCCTGTGTTCTGTTTTCTCTGTAACCCATCACCCCAGATCCTTTCTTTCTCCTGGGACAAATCTAATACCTCAGTGAGCTAAAGAATTCGTGACTGATAAAGGCTAAGAATGTTTCCCTTCTCAGCTAACGTATTTGCGATTTAATAGATATTTCAAGTCTGTAACTCATAGGCATGACTAATGGTGGGAATTTTTGTTAACTCTGCAGGGCATGTAGGCGGGGCAGTTTCCCAGTGTGCCACAATTCCCATGCTGCAGGTGTCTTCTTGCTCCTTCTAGAAACAGAGTCAACCCTATTGACCTTGGGGAATGAGGGAAAAAAAATAGAATTACTGGGAAGGCAGGCCAACTGGTGGTGTGGTGGTTAAGGTGGCTGGATCCCACATGGCTGACTGTGTGCCTTGAGATCCTGACCTAACTGTTGGAGAACGCCCCCCAGACATGAGTCTGTGCATAGGCAAAATCCCGACAGGAGGGAGAAATGGAGGAGAAAGGATTGTGGTGTGGCCATCCCCCATGGAAGATGTTTTATCACTTCCTCTCCCTCTCTCTCTCTCTCTCTCCCTGCCCCGTCTCTCTCTAATGAGTGCATGAGCCCTCTGGCGAGTTAAAAAAAAAAATTATTTGGAAGGAGGACCATGGGCATCAGTCTAGAGTGATGTTTTTCCTTCCTTTTCTGTCTCTCTTATTTTGTCTCTCCTTCCTCTCCCTTATTTTCCTCATTTTGCCCCAATCTATAACACAGGCCTATTGATTAACCCTCTTGGTGATGGCCAGGGTCAATGAGTTTGCCGGTCTCTGTCCTAAGAAGATGTTTGCGTCATGTTTCTATGCCCTACAGGAAGATGAACAAACACTATTAACTGTCCCATTAGCAGAAAGGCAGTCTTATTTTACTGCAAAGTCAGGGACTGGGAGATCACTCATTCCTGCAGGCTTATTTCGCAAGCAGCTGTGCCGGAAAGCAGCTTGGAGAGCTGGGGTGAGTGAGTTAAAGCACATGGCAGCAGTATATGGCAAAGGTGCCCCATCTAGGCCAGTTCTGCTCCAGTGGCTCTCTTCTAGTACCTGAGGTAATCATTGATTCCTTGGCTGGCTTCTCTCATACCAAGTTATGAGGAGGACATTCTTGGGAGGGGTTTGCATTTGGCTCCGTAAATATATAGGCCCCCGAGATTTATTGGTACTACCCTGTTCTTCTCTAACCTAAAAGGAGTGGTTTGAACAAGCTGAGAATATTCTATCAAGCCACACTTCTGTAGGAATGACAATTAGGAGCTCAGTTTGGAGGGTGACTAGTCATTAACTAGAATCAATAGAGTGGAACAGATGTTCAGAGAACCACCATTTATTGCATCACGGATTATACTTTTCAATCAGTCAAAGCTCACAACAATCTCAGAAAGTTGGTGATATTTTCTCTATTTTATCAGGAAAGAAACAGCAAGTCAGACAGAATAACTTACTTTATTATTCTTTGTGTTTACGTGTGTTTGTGTGTGTGTTACAGTAGTCATTCTAGCTAGGCTGAAACCAAAAAGAGAGAGAGAGAGAGAGAGAAGGAAGAGAGGAAAAGTAACTTGTGCATGATCACAAATAGTGTGGTAGACCTAGGATTTGAACCCAGATTTGTTCCAAAATGTTGCTTTTAAAGTACTTTGCTACAAACTACCTGGGTGGCTCTTCTGCACAACATTGCTCAGTAAATATCCCTAGTTCCTTTCCTTCCTGCTTGCCTGCTTGCTTCCTGCTCTCTCCACTCTTCTTTGCCAATGCACATTTTGTAGTTCTGTACTTTCTCTATGAAGGCTTCACAGACTAATCTCATCTTACAGTCGCCTGTTTCCTTCTGAATTCCCTTGCCAGTTTTGTGAAAGATTTTACTATGCTGTCTGACACAAATTTTAAGTATCTTAGAGATTGTCTGTGTGTGGATTTTGTTTCACTAGTTACTTTAATAGATCTCCAAGATCTGATGCTCTCCATTCAAAGGTTTACTTTAATGTTTAGATACAATATACAATTAGGGAGTTGGGAGCAAGGCTCTGCACTTTCACATATATGATGTATTTTAGTCGTTTCAAAATACTGTGAAGTATGTAATCTTAGCTCCACTTTATAGATGTAGAAATTGAAATTCTGAAAAATAAAATAATTTTATTAATATTCTATAGCAGCTCAACAATGGCACTGGAAGACTCAGATAGTCGTTATTTTTCCAAAGCTCATGTCCCATCCACTGGTAAATGCTTATAGAACTATCTATTGCTCATAGTACTTTAATCTAATATGACTAGAACACATTTTCTATATGTGGAAGGATGAGAGCTTATGCTGAGCAAAATAGCTAAAGAAAGATGCTTTAAAAGTATAGATTAAAAATATAAGGGGATTTTTAGTAAAACAAAAATTTGATTCTAAGAGAAGACCCATGGAAATTTCGGAAAACTCAGTTTATTTCCTTGGTCCCATTTTGAAACCAGAAAACCAAAATTCAAATCCTGGTTCTGACAGTAACTTTTATATGGGGAAAATTAATTTATTCCTCTGAACATCAGGCTTCTTTTTTTCTCTATGCAGAATGGGAATGGTGATGCTGTGTTAAGTTGAGGAAAATATATGAAAAACACTTAGAATGATGTCTGTAAAATAGTAGATTCCCAATAAGTGATATTAATTATTACAATTAGCATTATCATCACCATCATTATTACTGGAAAACTTGCCAAGGTGACCTCACAGCCATTTCACCATAAGAAAGCAGTCTAACAAATAGTCTAAGACAAATCACTATTGTTAATAGGGTGCTTCATTTCAGGAGATGAATTAAAATATTGAGAAGGTAACCAGAAGCTATGAAAAACTCAAGCAAAGTGCTGTGTAAATAGATATTTCAGGCAGAACTATTTCATTCAAGGAGATGCAATCATGTGGAATAATTTGTCGATTAAGATAGTCAGAGCAAATATTGTTGTCTGTACAGATGAGTTTTTGCAGCCAGCAAGACATTTTAATGATGTGTGAGCCAAGAGTGAAGGCTGCTGAGACAAAGCAAAGGTGGAAATGAGTCCTGAGGACAAGCATGTTGAAGAGACTGGCCTTTTACTGTTCAGCAATCCCTTATGTCATTATGATTCATCCCTGGTGGTTTATAAAGGCAGTTAAATGGCCTCCTTTGGCTGTCAAATAGGAAAATAATTCATCAGTTCAAGTCCATAAGTCATTTCTTGGTACCAGGAGTACTTTATGTAGCTGGAAATATCTCTGTGATTTGGCATTATGCTCTGGTAGGGATCCTGAGGGGCAACTGACAACCACCAGATGCAGACGCCTAAGGGTGAGCCACATGGGCACAAGTCTATAGGAAGAGAAGGTGGATTTGTTTCCGAGACACCATGTCTTGATCTTCTCTGATAGAAAACCACCCACTTATATGTGTCTGGCACAAAGTAGTCACTTAGTATGTTTATTCAATGAATGAATTTAAAAGTCTTGTATGTTTTGAATGTTTTGTATCAGAGCCCACCTATAGTGTCTGGTAACTCTTTCTAGCTGTGCTCTGGGAAAATGAGATGGAAAGGTTGCAGGAAAAAAAAAAAAAAAAGTGTACAGTGGTTGGGTCTGATAGGTAGCACTGACTTAAGGTAGCTGGATCCCACATGGTCAACTGCATGATTTGAGTCCCAGACCCAGTGGCTTAAAAATCATGCTGGGCATGTGTGTGTGTATGCCCAAAGTCCCAAGAGAAGAATGGAGAAGGGATTGAGGCATGCCCATCTCCCCATAGAGGGCTAATTTCTCACTTTTTCCTCCATCTTTTTCTCTCTGGCAAGCACAGGTGCCATATAACAAAAAACAAACAAACAAAAACAAAAACAAAAACAAAAAAAAACAAAAGAAAGAAAGAAAAAAAAATGTACAGAAGTTATTTGGTCAATTCCCTGAGTTACTTGCTCCATTTTGATGGTCAGGGCATCATAGCCTCACTAGAAACTCAGGTATAATACAATAGTTGCATGAGAAATAATTGGGGTTTAACTTTTCTTTTCAGATAAAAGGCATTTTAAATCACATTTTAGCCACCCAATCCTTCTTCTTACTAAAATCAAACATTTGTTGCTATCTTTATCCTTTTATGTTGTACTGAAAAATTATCTTTATGATTTATTTCATTTACCTCCTGACTAGCATATGAGGTAAAAGGTGAAAAGGATACTTTGGGAGAAGTGAACAAATATTTATTATCTAATGCAGTGGTTATCAACCCTGGCTCCATGAGTAATATATTTGCTATTCTTTTAACATTCATCAACTACTCATTGTACTGGGTAAATAGAAGTGAACTAAAAAAGACATGGTGTCTGCCCTGGCTGAACTTGAAGCATAATTTGGGGGGAGGTGGAGAGAAATAAAGTTTAAATGAATAAACATGTGAATAATTACGTAATTATATATTGCAATAAATGATTAAAAGGTTCAGATTGGGAATGGTCTATTTGAACAAAATAACACTTATGGTGGACCCAGAAGGTTAAGAAAAACCTATCTAGGTGAAGAGTGGATGAAAATATTTCACAGGGATAGCATGTATTGGCTGTGGAAGAAAAATGATGGTGGCTTGGATCAGAAGGGTAGTAATTGAAACAGAATGAGATGAACAGAGCTGGCCTTGTATTTTGCTAGTTAAGGGAAGCTGGTTCCCACATGACTGGACTGAAGTTTGAATCTCTGCCATGGAGGCTTAAGAAACAGACCATATGGGGGACCAGCAGGTGGCATGGTGGTTAAGGCACTGGACACTCCCACATGGCCAACCAGGGTTCAAGTCCTGAATCTGGTGACTTGCTTTCTCACTTCCTCTCTCTCTCATTCTCACCCTCTGTCTCTCTCTGCTCAAACTAAAAAAATAAATGAATGAATAAATAAAACAAATAATTTAAAAAAAAGAAACAGACCATATGTGTGTGAGTGTCCCGAATTCCAACAAAATAGAGAAATGGAGGAGAAAGGCTTGTAGTGTGACTGCCTCCTCTCCACACCGTCTGGTCTGTCTGTCTCTCTCTCTGGTGAGTGCATATACCCTCTAGAAACTTAAAAAAATATTTTTAAAAGAGATAGGCAAATTCAAGAGCTATAAATGACTATATAGTCTCATGATGATTACTAGGTTGTTGGCTTTGGTAATATGGTAGGCAGTAGGAGTATTTACTGAAATGGGGAATACTAAGGGAGGACAGATTTTGTAGAGGGATTCAAGAGTTCTGGTTTGGCCATGTTTTATTTGAGATTCCTATTAGATACCCTAGAGGAGACGTTGAGTAGACAGCTGGATATATGAGTCTGGCATTCAAGGAGGAGTCTGGGCTAGTGATATAAATTTTGGAGCTGTCTGCATGGTATATGGGGTAAGATGCAATAAAGCACTAAATTATGTGGGGCAACTGATGATTACTATAGGAGATCAATGCAAACTGCAGCTCCTATCCTCTGTGTTACATATTTTCCTCAGAATCATGACAGTGTAAGAAAGCTACTTGTCATGATTTTTCGAAAGCTCATCAAATTGTTAAATAATAAGCAAGATGTTTGTACCTGTATTTTTGCTGATATGTGGGAATGCCTTCCTGCTTTTAGCTGATACCTGAATCTCTAGAGGAATATACAGTCACTATTTATTATACATGCCAGACGCCATTTTAGTCACGTTTTATACATTATTTCTAATCTTTATCACATTCCTAAACAGTATAGGCTGCAATTTACAGTAAAAAAACTCAGACTTAAGAAGTTACACAACTTGCCCAAGGTCTCGTAGCAAGTAAAAAAAGTGTTCTTTCCCCATTCCAGTCCCATGCTTTAGAAAACAGCAACTCTAAATTCCCTTTTAGATTCTTCCAATGTTCTGTCTTTTACAATCTAAGGGAAAGGAAGAAAATGTTAAGATGTGAAAGTTTGCTTCTAGATTTCCTTGCTACTGGATAAACCCTGCTAGGCTGAATTGTTACATGGGGCCTATCCCTAGGCTTTCATGTACAAGCACAGCCTGCGGCTGGGCTACCTTCACCACTTCCTCACTGCCTGCCTGGACTAGCGACTGTTTGGATACCCTGTTTTGAATTCTTAATTGGAGGTCTACTAACAACAGGAGGGCAACTCCCAAAGTGTGATACAATGAAAGGAGCATAGAACCTGGTATATAGTTGGTTCACAATAAATGACAGCTACTATTACTATATTGTTCATTTAATTCATTGACAACTTCACAAAAGCCCTGTGAAGTAAGTATTATTATTTTATGCATGAGGAAATAAAGACTTAGCAAAGTCAAATAAGTTGCCCAGGTCACACAGCTAACAAGGGACTGAATTGGGATTTGAATGTCAGTCTTTACTTCCTAAGCTCAAGTTTAATGACTGAGTCAAGCCAGAGGACTACATTAGAGAACATCAAGAGGTAGTGTTAGAGAAAGTAGATTTGATTATTGCCAATCATTTATTGTTAGGAAGAATGATTCATATTAATTTTTCTTCCTTTTTGAAAAATATTATGAGAGGGTGTGTATGATTGCCAGAGGGAGGCAGAGAGGGAAGGAGAGGGAGGGAGAGAGGGAAGGAGAGAGAGAGAGAGAGAGAGAGAGAGAATACAGAAGCAACCTGCAATGGGGTGTGGTCATGCAATCCCTTCTACATTTCTCCATCCTGTTGAGATTTTTGGCATGCATGCACATGTACCTGACATGTTTTTCAAGCTGCTGGGGCTAGGATTCTAACTGTGATCAGCCATGTGAGAGCTGGATCCCTTAACTACTAGGCTATGGTGCCAGTTTAATAACTCATATACTTAGCCTGTTTGGAAATATATGCCACAAAAGCATTATGATTTTCCCTCATTAATAAGGAAGGTTCAGCTTTTCCCAACTGAAAACCCTTGCAATTGTGAGTAAACAATGCTCCTTATGTCTTGCCTGTGAGTACCCTGAAGGCTTGCCTTCTCTTGTACTAACTTGCATACCTTCCTTTCTTGTATTTTCTCATTTTATATCAATACAAGAGGATTTTCTTAATATTTCTTCTCTGTTGAGTCATGCTAGTTGCTTCTGTGTATTGGTCGTAGAGAGCATCCAGGTACCCATAATCACATCAAATGGACTGAGTAGGTCTGGGATGTTGTGAGGGCTAGGAAGACAGACACTGGAGAGATAGCCAATGTCCCTTTTTTGGAGCTTCTGTAAGAAAAAATGGAAGATTATCCTGTCCTGTCAACCAAATAATCTTTCTCCATTCCTGGAATCCTTTTTATTTTTTCAAAATTAATTACTGAGTTAACTAATTTCTACCTGCTTAGAATTCTAGGTGCATAGAACTTTGATTTACCAAGTAGCATTTGCAAACCAGCAGTTTGAGTAGTTGACCTGTAAGTATTTCTCTAAAAAATATTTAAAAGTATCTTGAAACATAGATAAGAACTAGAAAGGACTTTGAAGAACGTATGATCTGATTCTCTCATTCTGTAGATGAGGTAGCAGAAGCCCATAGACTTAATTTATGTGCCCCAAAGACACACACTAACAAAAGCTAAGTTGTGACTTTTCTCAATACAGTGCTTCTTTCTCCCACTTTCTACCACTCTTCAGTGTCTTTCTAACTTAGTCTTGAGTGTTGCCTTAGAGCCTTTTTATGCCAAATTTAATCAATGTCTTCATTATAATTGAAATATTTAAGCCTTCAGAGAGTTCTGCTTATCTGGTTTATAAAAGTCATTTAAGCAAAACTATGGAAGTACATGGGATTTTTGACATTTTCCAGAAGCCATTAGCTTACATTCTTCAATAACTCTCAGACTTTATGTCAAAGGAGAACAATTTTCAAACTAACCTTGGCATACTCCACACTTATCCCCTTTGGTTAGTTCATAAGTCAATTTTCTAATTCAAAGATGTTTGATGTCTTCAAAACCTTCATCCTTCCTTAGTGATTATAGGTATTACAAAATTACCTCACAAATTACTTCATGAGGATTGAAGTCTATTAGTAGGGAAATACCAGGAAACAAAACTGAGAAAAACCACTCCAGCTCAGCCTCCCTTTGGTTAAAAGGAAGTATGATAGCGTGGAAAAGAGGACACTAAGTATTTGAAGTGAGAAAGAATTGTTTTCAAATTCTTTCTTTACCATTTACTTTCTCAGTGACCCTGGGCAAATTATTGAACTTCTCTGAGCCTTTTTTTTTTCTTTCTTTTTTTGGAGAGGTTTTTGCTATAGGACGCGTGCACTCGCCAGACAGAGAGAGAGAGACAGAGAGATAGAAAGCGAGAAATCACCCCCCAGGGGGGGGATGGCCACGCTGCAATCCCTTCTTCTCCATTCTCCTCTTCGGATCTCCTCCATTCTCCTCTCGGGATCTTGGGCACGCACGCACACGCGCCCAGTATGAGTTTAAGCCACCGGGTCTGGGATGTGAACCATGGTCGACTATATGGGAGTCCAGCGACATAGCCATTATGCTAACTGCTGGTCCCTCTGAGCCTTTTCTTATACATCTGTTCATATGTCTTTGCCTTGCAGAGTGCTTGGGCCAATTTGAGATGACAGAGTAAATAGCTATTTCTATCATTGCCATTGTCATTATGATTACTGTTTATTGTTTGTAATTGTAGAACTAGTAATCTTAGTGCTATTACTGCTACTACTAATACTACCACCATTGGTTGCAAAGGTATACCCCCATGTATATACTGGCAGATGGAAATAGCAGAACAGAAAAAAACTTGAAAGAGAATAAGACAAATAATGATAGAACAAAACATTTGTTAGTATGTTACAAGGCACAAAGTTCAAACAACTTACTAAATAAAAACAATACCTTGGCTAATTTATAGAAAAAATATTTTTATAAATGAAATTTCTAGGAGAGTAAGTAATCACTCCAGCTGGTGATTTCTTACTTTATCTCTCTCTGGAGAACACACACACCCTATAGCATAACAAACAAATGAAAATTATCAGTTAGCTGTTATCATATCTGTATAGGTATACTCATTCATTTATTAACAAAATGTTTGGTGGCTGACTCTGTGGCCTAGTAGTTAAGAGAGCCAGATTCCACATGGTTGACAGCATGGCTTTAGTCCTGGATCTGGTGACTTGAAAAATATACCAGGCACATGTATGTGCATACCCCAAGTTCCAACAGGATGGAGAAATGGAGGAAAAGGAATCATGACATGACCATGTTCCATTGGAGGTGGGGTGCTTTCTCTCTTCCCCTTTTCTCTTTCTCTTTTGTGAGCACATATGCCCTGTGGCAAGTGTGCATGCACACACACACACACACACACACACACACACAATACCTGAACTCCTACTGTATGGCAGGCATTGTGCTAAGCCATGGGAATGCAATGGTAATCAATCTCACACATAGTTAGTTCCTACAGTCAAGGCTTAGCATCTACTTGAAGAAGCAGTCCTTAAATAATAAATCAAATAAATATGAAGTTCGAATTATAAAAATGTTGTGGAAGAAAGAGGTGTGTGTATGTATAACTTCTATTAGGGGTATTCGACCTGATCAGGGAGGTCAGGGAAGGCTCCCTTAAGGAAATAAAGCTTAAGCAGTGATACAAAGGATAAGTAAACATGGACTAGGAAAGGAGGGGGCTCATTGGACAAAAGGATCAACATGAACAAGTGCACTTTGTGGTGAGATCATGGTGAATACCAAGAGTTAAAATGAGGCCAATGACAGCTGACTGGAATGAAGTGAGGGAAGAGGATACTAGAACAAGCTGAGGCTAGATAGGTGGCTAGGGGACAGATAAGGCAGAGCCTTTATGCCCTATGAGAATATTCCTCTTTTTTCTAAGAGCAACCAGAAGCCATTAAAGTAGTTTTAAAAAAGGTTGTGGGTATGACATCATGAGATGTTTTCAGTCTGCAGAGTAGATTGGAAGGAAGCGAGAATAAATGTATTGTGCTAGTCCAGGCTAAAGGTGATAGAAACTTGAACTTGGTTGGAAGTTGTGGCTATGGAGAGAAGTAGATGGATCTGAGGGCTTGTTAGAAGATAGAATCAACAGGATTTGCCAATGACATATATACAGAGGATTAGATAAACAGAAGGATATCTCTTAAGTGATGTTTAGGTTTCTTGTCTGTCTAACTGGTTAGATTGTGCTACCTTTTAGTGAGAAGACCAAGTATGAGAAGATTCATTCAATCGCAGATCTTTCTACATGTGTCAGGGACAATGATGGTATTGAATATTCAGAGATAAATAAATGATGATTCTTTTTTGTAAAGTTCATTCATTTATCATTTCTATAAGCAGGAAAGAGACATAGAAAGAAAGGGAGACACCATTTCCAACAGGGCATTGATGTCATGATCCCTTCTGCAGCCCTAGCCAGCCCTGGATTGTGCGCATGCTCACAACCAGCATACTCTGGGAGATCCCCAGATGTGAACCTGGAAACTTCTCATTGTAGGTCATCCTCACAGAGTGTTGTGTTTTATCTCTGTGCCACCATCTTGCCCCAAAATATGGTTTTTATCCACAAGAAGCTCACAATCTAAAGTGAGAATGGTACAGAAAAATTTAATAGTTAACAAGTCAAGCAGTAGTTAAAGTGCAATAGTGGGCTGTCTTGATAGAGGTATGCCAAGGGTGCTATGTAATCCTTTATTATTATTATTATTATTATTATTATTTTTGGTATAGCAAAGTGGGGAGTTTATTAAATGAGGGAGAAGGAAAACCAGAGCTCCCAAGAAAGGAGCGGTCCCATGAAAATGGTTTCCAAGGAAGAACTGTGGCAAGGGGTTTTTATTTGGTTCTGGAAGGGCTTTGTGTGGACTTCTTCTAGGTGGGGCTTGTATATACATTCCTCTCATGGTGGGGAGGGGCAAATGTTGGATGGATCCAATTAGTCTAATTTTGGAGTTGGTATGAAGGTCAGGAGATTTTTTTTGTCTAGAAGCTTTGGGCCATGAAATCATTATCTTATCTTCTTCCTGGAATGTGGTGAAGCCCCCTAGAGTAAGACAGTCACCTAGAGAACGGGCAAAATTGAGAAATAGTGGGGGGAAGTGAAGGAAGAGAGGGGTCCCTGTGGAGCTCAGTCATTTTAGATTTGGTACACTTAATTTGTCAGATCTGTCCACTAGACATTAAGCTTTAAAAGGGAAAAGACAACTCCCCCTCTTTTCCCTTTATTGTTTTTTATCTTCTGCTAGTATAATAAGCAACCTAGCTATATATTCTATGCCTGAGAGTGAAGAAGTAATTCCTGGCTGATGTCTCAGTCACTGGCAAAACTAGTCACATGTACCTCCCTCTTTATGAGATATGATAGGCTCCTAAAAAGGGGATATAAACCTAGGCTCCTAAAAAGTGGATATAAACCAAATTGGGGTAAATTTATTCTTACTTTAAATAAACTGAGTAGTTTGCTATTTAATTCTGTAAAATAAAACAGCACTCTCTAGTCTTTATCCATATACTTCCACTTAATTCTTCAAGTTTCTTTAATTAAGACAGTACCCGTTTTTTATTTACATAACTCATAAGTTTATTTTACATACTTTTATTTTAAATAAACTTTATTATAATTTACATTTAATAAAATGCACCAAATTAATGTTTTTGTTACATATTAGGTCATCGGGAAAGTTATGACATATTTTTCTGTTTCTCTATGCAAAATTTCATTATACTTTCCTGACAACCCAACACAGGTACCCTAAAAAATACATAAAACCCTAAAATGTTGCAGTTAATCACCTTCACCCCTGATTCCAGGCAACCATCTGTCTCCCTTTTGTCACTGGATTTATTTTGGTGGAGCTCACATTTATTAGTTGTCTGTGAATATTGTTGCGAGCATATACTGGGGGAAATTTACTCCCCTTTCTTTTACTTTAAATAATCTTATATCTATGGCCTTAAGGCTGTAGATGAGTGACTACACGGACAAGGGTAAATACTAATCTTACCATTCTTGTTTTAGTACGGTCCTTAGGGTGATGGTGGTGACATTTTGACAGACATTCTTAGGAAAGAGATCATCTGTGGGGGCTACAAAATAATAGGCCTTTATTTACAGGAAGCCAGTCATTCCTTCACACAGCAAGTTGCCATTATGTGTTGATACCTTCTTTTCCTTTTTTCTTAAAACTCATTTTTTTTAACCTTTCATAGGTCAAGAAAAGTTTACTGAAATGGGCACAGGACTTGCCATTCAGACAAGGGTTTAAATCTTTTTTTCTTTAAATTTATTTAACTTATTTATCATTACTATTATTGTTACCTAATTTGCTGCAGGCACATGTGCTTACCAGAGAGAAAAAGAGAGAAAGAGGGAAAATGAGAAAGCAAGCCTCTAGGTCCAGGACTCAAACTGCAGTCAGCCATATGAGAGTCTAGTGCCTTAACCATTATGCCTCTTGACAGAGGTTTAAATCCTTATCTCACCCTTGGAGCTGGCAGGTGGCATGGTGGTTGGGATGCTGGACTCCCATATAGCTGACTGCAATTCAAGTTCTGGACCTGGTGGCTTTCTCTCTCTAGTCAAATTAAATATTAATAGTAATAATAAATAAAAATTAAATAAGCAATTCTTTTTAAAAAGTCTTTATCTCACCTCTTGCCAGTTATATGAATGTAGGTAAAAGACTTAACTTCTTTGCTCCTCAGTTTTCTCCATCTGTAAAGTGGGAATAATAATATATTCCAGACAGGGTTATTATAAGGACTAAAAGTGAAACAACACATAAATTCTGCACAACAAAGAAGAGCCACTAATATAGATCCTTATAATCCTAAATCATAGTCTGGAAACAAGTATTTGCTGGATAGTTACTGTTCCTTACTGTTAAATAAATGAGGCCCTGAGAGGGTTCAGAAAAAAAGAAGAATGAGTTATAAGTTCATAGAACAATGAAAACAGATATGGCCTTAGTCTAAATCTCTTATTTTACTGTAAATCAAAAGGATATACAGAGGGTAAAGTGACTTGCCTGTGATCAACAGCAAGTATGTGCATCCATCCATTTATAAATTCAGTCAGCAAATACTTATTGAGCATTTACTACATTCCAGGTACTGTTCTATGAGATAAAGATTTAACTGTGGCTAAAAACAACTACCTTCGTGGAGTGTACATGTTAGTGAATAAACATTAACCACAAATAAATAAGCATTGTGTGTGGGGAAAGGTTTGGGAATTTTTATTATATTAAACAGGATGGTTAAGAAAAGCCTCATTGATATGGTGGTTATTTGAATAGAGTTTGAATAGAGACCTGACATAAGCAAGGGAGTTAACCATGCTAATATCTCAGGGATGGTTATTCTAGGAGATGGATAGCAAATATGGAGGCCCTAGGTGGAAGACTTCAGACTCCAAGGGACACAAAGCCCAGAGTTGTTGGAATAGAGTGAGCAAATTAAAGGAAATATATATGAGATGATATAAGAAAGTTGGTGCTTGTAGGGGATTAGATCATGTAGGATTATGTAGGCTACTATGAAGATTTTGGGTTTTACTCTTAGATGGAAGAATATTGAAGAGTTTTGAGCAGAGCATTGACATGATTTGGCATATTTTTTAGGAAGTACTCTGAATATCAGGTAGAACATAGACTGAAGGGGGCAAGGACTGAAGCCAGGAGACCAATTAGAAGGCTATTGCTATTGTCCAGAGGAAATAAGATGGTGACTTGAACCAGAGGGTTAGCAAGTGAAAGAAATTAAAAAGTGATAGAATTCTGATTATATTTTGAGGTTGGGGCAATAGGTTTTGGATATATTGAATATGGGATATGAGAGAAAGAGATAAGTCACAAATTATTTCATATTTTCTGGGCTGCATAACTAGAAGGATGAAGTTGCCAATTTATTGAGATTGGAAAGTCTAGGAATTGGGTGTTTGGTTTCATACATGGTACATTTGAGAAGTCTGTTAGATATCTAAGTGAAGATGTTAGATGGACAATTGGGTATGTGAGTTCAAGGGAGAAGTCCAACATAGAAATTTGGGAGTGAACAGCATATAAGTGGTAAGCAAATCCATTAGATCACTGAAGAATGTAGCTAGAAAACAGAGGACATCCAAATTCTGGGCTGTGGGGCATGTCAGCATGCAAGACTGGGGATATAAGAAGGAAACAGCAAAGGAAGTTGAGGAATTGTATTCAATCAGGCAGGAGGAAAACTAATAGGAACTAAGGAAGATAGTTCATCAAGAAGAAGGGAGTGAAGAACTGTGTTGGATGCTCTCTACTGGTCATATAAGATAAGAATCAGAGTTGACCTTTTTATTTAGGAACATGGTGATTGCTAGTTGGCGGGATCTTAATCTGACAGGATCAAATTGGTGTTCCTTTCACTATACCACACTGCCTCTCCAGGTGCTTGTCCTCAAGAGTATCTCTTCATTCCTTTATATAGAATTTACTAAGAGCCTGTTGTGTTCTAGACCTTGTCCTAGAGGCTAAAACCCAAAGATAAATAAGATATGATCTTTGCCTTTAG
This sequence comes from Tupaia belangeri chinensis, assembly GCF_000334495.1. Taxonomy (NCBI): domain Eukaryota; kingdom Metazoa; phylum Chordata; class Mammalia; order Scandentia; family Tupaiidae; genus Tupaia; species Tupaia belangeri. Next base: position 714,883 of record NW_006206561.1, read on the forward strand.
GGAATCCATGGTCTTGTAGAGACATGAGATGCTTTAACAATAATACAGCATGTATAGTGCAGCAGTAGAGACATGTATAAATATTATAAATACCCATAGCTCATCTTGGGCAAAGGTATGGGGTAGTGAAAAAAGGCTTTTCAAAGAAGTGACTTTTGACAAAGAGGTTTCAGTGATGAATAATAAATAAAAACCCAACTTATGCAAACATGCTTCACATCACTGAAACATCTTAGCTGTGTTCTGAAAGTTTGATTAAAATTTATCAAGTGGACAAGTTAGAAAAGGGCTAGGGATGTCAGGCAAGGGCCAGATAATTCAAGGTCTTGGGTGCCATACTAGAGTGCTTTGATTTTATTTTGTGGATGATTGGTTACTACTGAAGACTTTTAAGTGGGGGAAGAGTTCTATGTTACAGGAGTTGGTGGTGACGAATTAAGAAGGGGGAGAGAAAAGAAGGAGTTGAATGAGTAATTTCTTCATATCCTGCTTGGGTGATTGAGTTGATGATTATGCCAAAGTCTCCTGGATCACTGTAGCTCCAGTATTGAGTCTGTCAGGAGTACAGCTCTCTTGGTCAAATTTGATTAGAATTGAGTGGCCTATCACCAGAGAGGTGAATACTAAATAAATGGGTGCCTCACTAACACTTGATGGAGTTAGATTTTCCTCTAGATGAACCATCTAAGTTCATAGAATTTCATTTTTCTCATAGGAACATTTCTCTTTTGCTAAGGGAAAAAGTGGGTCAAGTGCTGGGACACAGCTCTGAAGGGCCATTGAATGAGATCCACAGCTGGGCCCTTAGCCCCTCATAAAGGCTGTTCCTGCCTATTTAAAGCATTCTCTAGGCTTGATCAAAATCAAAACCATTTTGAAATGTCATGAATTATTGCATTTTGTGCTGAATCGTTACTTGTCAAAGTCTCTTACATAGACCAGGATGTTTGAGAACTGAGTTCACTGGGACCTTTGTACAAAATTTTGTGCTTTTTTTTTGTTAAAAAAAAAAAAGAATTGAGGATCTTACATAACATATATTAGATATATTAAAGGTAGTATATCTTTTCACTGACAAAAGTCCTGCCTACGGCCTTTAAATACAAATTCGTTGTTCATTAACTATTTGACAGAAAGGCAAGAGTGAAGCTCTAGTATGTAGACCTGTGTCCAAATGAAACATAATGCTTTACAAGTAATCAAGATGGATTTGTGGCATTTTTCTTTAAAGAATTATTTAACTTTATTTATTATTATTATCATTATTATTTTCTAGTTTGATCAGAGAGAGACAGAGAGAGAGGAAATGAGAAAGCAAGCAACCAGGTTCGAGACTTGAACCGTGGTTGGCCATATGGGAGTCCAGCGCCTTTAACCACCATGCCTCTAGCCGGCCCCGGATTTCTGGCATTGATAAAAAAAATGATCACAAAAGTCATCAGGAATATAATCACCAATTCTTTTTTTTTTTTTTTTTTTTTTTTTTC
>NW_006206561.1:717949-720041 GCF_000334495.1 Tupaia belangeri chinensis
CGCACCCAGCGTGAGTTTTAAGCCACTGGGTCCGGGACACGAACCGCGGTTGACTACGTGGGAGTCCAGCGACATAGCCATTACACTAACTGCTGGTTCCCTATAATCCCCAATTCTGAAACAGAAATATTTTGTTCCATTAAGAATTATTGGTGATGTCACTTAATCAAGGAAACAAAGAGAAAATTTATGTCAGTCTTTATTTGAATATATGTACTTGTACCCAGTAAAAGCATCAAATAGTAAATATATGTGAACACTAAAATGTTTCCCTTTTGCTTCCAGTCTCTTACCTAGATATAGTAATTTTTTCCAGTTTCTTGGATATCCTTCTATAAATATTCTATTGTATATAATAGTGGTTCCCAAAATATAGACCAAGGAATCCTAAAGGCCTCCAATTATTTTCACAGAATCCACTAATTTAAAACAGTTTTCTTGGTAATACTGATGAAATTGATGGTGGTATATATATATATATATATATATACATATATATATAATTTCTCTTAGATTTCTGGGCATATATGCACAGGCACCCAACATGATCCTCAAGTTGCTGGATCCAGGACTTGAGCCCTAGTTGGCCATGTGGGAGTCCAGTGCCTTAATCACGATGTCACCTGCTGGCCCCAAAGCATTATTTTCCAGATAACCAGTGTATCTTTATAAAGTCATGCATATGCAAAGATCCATTCAAAGAACAATACAGGCTAGTGAATTTTCATGTAGCAAAGTATAAAAAGTTAATTGACATGATTTCAAATTCCCCATTTCATATAACAGTTAAGAAAGATTTCACTTGTATTTGATGTAAAATCAAAGAAGATCATTCACCCTTTCCGGAAGAAGTTATATACCTTTCCTTTTTCCAACTACATATATTTGTGGAGCTAAATTTTCTTTGTAAATAATATATCACACCAGGTTGAATGTGGAAACAGGTATGAGCAGTTATGTGTCTTCTAATGAACCAGGTATTAAAATTAAAGAGATGTTCTCTTTTATTATTTTTGTTGCCAGAGGGCATGTGTACTTGCCAAAGAAAGAAAGACAGAGAGAAAGCACCAACACCGCCAGTGGAGCCTGGTCATGCTGCAACTCTATGAGCAAGAACCATGCAGTGGGGCAGAGCCATGCCATAATCCTTTTTCCTACATTTCTCCATCCCACCAGGATTTGGGGCACACATGCCTAACTTGTTTTCAAGGTGCTGTGGTCACGATTCAAATCATCATTGGCCATGTGGGATCCAGCTTCCTATGCACAGGGCTTACCACTGTGCTACAGACCTGCCTAAAAAGAGATTTTAAAAAATGTAAAATGATGTCATTCTCTTTTTCTTTTTGCCTTGAAAAAGATAGTTTTTAAAAATAATTTTATATCTCTTAAAAACAGAAATGGATAATTATCTGTTGATAATAACATGTATGGTATCTTCAGCTGGACTGTTGTGAAGTATATTCATGTTGGGTAAATTCGCTTTATAATTTGTAGTGATATACAGTGATTGAATGTATAAAATTACAAAATATTTTATATAATAAAACCATATGATTTTATTATTTTAGATGAGTTAGTAAATATTTTTAAATTTTATGTTTTAATTACTAACACAGTAAACATATAGCCCATCCATATAAACTAAAGATCCTTGGGATTCTCTCTAATTTTTAAGAGTAAAAATTATTCTTAGATCAAAATAGTTGAGAACTGCTCACATATTAGAAAATGCATTTGTACATTTGGTTATCTATTATTACATTTGAATGTGTATATGTATCTATGTATTTATTTTTACGCACACAGACACAATGACCATATATCTTGAAACTGTCATGTGACTTGACTTTTTGGACCTAATATTGTTTGACCATAGTTCCATATGAGTAATGACAGATGGCAGCATAATATTCCATAGTACACACATCTACATGATTCCTTTGGAAGTGTAATTCCTGTCAAATGATATATGTATTTCAAATTTGATAAAACTGTCAATTTTTCTTTCAATTTATGCTCCTATCAACAGTGTTTGAAAATTCCTACTTTCCATATATCTGTCAGCAATTTTTCTTTAAACTTTTTGCTC